>NC_060905.1:15000-245000 GCF_014805685.1 Silurus meridionalis | reverse complement strand
CCATATCGAACATACTCTGATGCTCCCAGTAGGGGTAAACCTCCACCTCCTCCCTCACGCTCTCCTGCTGGAGCTCCACCTCCTCCACCCCCTACTCGTAACGGTCACGCCCACAGCACCCAGAATTCCCACTCCTTTGCAGGTGAGTTTCTCACTAGGACAAAATCTGATCTTCAGGGTTTCCACAGGGTCTTAAAAAGTTTTAAAAAGTCTCAAATTTAACCATCTAAATTTTAGGCCTTAAAAAGTCTTAATTTCGCTGTTTTAGGTCTTAAATAATTTTGGTGTCCACATAACGCTGCCTCTGATGCTCATTAAAATGCTCCTGCAGAACTTTCGAATATTTTGTATTATTACTACAAATTAGAACCAACATGCAACAGCCAATCAGCTTTTTGTTACTGGAGTGAATCTCTCAGATCATACCACACACTTCAAACGCATTTTCTTTTTCAGCTGTGGTAAGTATAAGTGCAAGTTTAGTGATACTCGGCTTGAAATAAATCAACAAAAAGAACATATTTCTGTTATTTTGATGTGGTGATAAAGGAATTTTATTCCCAATGGTCTTAAAATGTTTTACATTTGACTTTGTGAATTCTGATCTAAAATAAACTAAATTTGTCATGAACGTTTGTGCTCAGTAGGGGGCTCCACCTTGGGGTTTAGGTGCTGAGTGGGTGGGGTCAGTGGAGGATATTGTAGTTTTAAAGCAGGAAATTAAAACAAATTTTTATTTCACACAACATAGAAATTGACCAATGACAGATTAGCCATGATGTAACATGATTATAATTGTGATTGGTTGAGTTTGTATAAGCCCCGCCCATAAGGATTTTCACCTACAGTCGAGTTAATGTTTATGATAAAATCTTTGGATTTTATGTAGTTTGTAGTTATGTCGTGTATTTGGTCTTGTTCTCGTGCAGATGATTTTGAATCGAAGTACTCGTTCCACCCGCTGGACGATTTTCCACCACCAGATGAGTACAGACACCTCACTAAGATCTACCCGAGTAAAGCCACCAGAGGTTAGAGTTTCCTCAGGCGAGGAGCACAGCTGGATTTATTATACATGGTTTAAAAAGCAGTGAATGTTTCAACAAAACACTACTGTGTTTGTGTGTGTGTGTGTGTGTGTGTGTGTGTGTGTGTGTGTGTGTGTGTGTGTTGCAGTAATGCGAGGGGCTCCTCCACTTCCTCCTGTGGGCCGGTGAACACTGTGAGCAGTCACATACACACACACACACACACACACACTACACAAATCCTGCACCTTATGCACCATGTCTCGCTCTCACTCAGCCCATGGTGAGAATCCGTCTGTCTGTCTGCAGGCGACCACCTTCTCCAAGTAACTCCCTTCTTTTCCTTCTTCTTCTTTAATGTTCATTTTCCAATAGAGATGATGTTTAAACTGAGATAGTGCCACCAGAGAAGCATGAAGGATTAAATCTGGAATACAAGCTGATCAGTGAGAACTTCGTCCTCTTAATTTATGAATTATAACGATATAAAATCTACAGGGTTCCTGTTAGCCTCTAAATCCTGCTGTTTTCACTGTGTGTGTGTGTGTGTGTGTGTGTGTGTGTGTGTAAGGAAAGCTATTACAGCTGATTTTATTCAGGAATCTCTGTAAAGGTAAAGACGAGCCACTGAAGTTGTAGAGGTTTATTATTGATCAGGTGATGAGTGTAATGGAGGCTGTGAGGAACCTACTGAGATGTTGGAGATCTGATCCTGCTGCAGAAATGTACATTTATTCTTTAAATACATTTTAACCACAAAGAGAAATAAACTGTTAGAGATGCAGTGTTTTTGACTTTTATTTGATTGAGGGTCATTTTGCTGGATGGTGAATGCTTGTAGGACGTCACTGTATTTTGGACGCATTTGTAAATCATGAGTTTAATGTTAGTTAGTAAACTGTATCACACACTGTGACCAACACTAACACTTTCTAACTGCATCGTTCTGATATAGGGTGTGTGTGTGTGTGTGTGTGTGTGTGTGTGTGTGTGTGTGTGTGTGTGTGTGTGCGCGCGCGTTTTGGTTCTAAATCCTGGTTTGTACTTGTACTGGTGAAATCCCAGTGAAATGCTTGTGCTCTAACCCTATCAGGAGTCCAGTGTGTTTAACTTCCTGTTGTGAGTTAAAAGTCTGTGTGACTTGTTTATCAAGAAAACGGAAGTGTATTTCCAGGTTTGACCACTGTGTGTCAGTATTACAGTGTTTTCCATTGTCTGGGTATTGATGATGGTATGGGTGGAGGGGTCGACATGGTAAGGAGCACATGGCACTTCTCCTGCGTCTAATCAGCACTGAGTGTTTAAACATGTGCTGTGTTTCAAATCCGGTTCTTCCCTTCTCTAAAGTGGACTAGTGTGTGATGTGTGGAGTCACTGGAGTGAGCAGAGACATCAGAGGACGCTGTGGTTTTAAAAGCAACAGATGAAAACAGAGGCAGAAATGGTAGAAATTTTAAGCTACTGATCCTGAATTCATCTGATTCTCTTTGAAGTCTCCTTGGTTCTGGTCTCATTCCTTTAGTGATCCAGTTCTGTTCTGGTTTCATTTCTGTTCCTTTACTGATTCCGTTTCTATGTTGATCTGGTGTTTTTTTGGTCCAGTTTTTGATTCTGTATCTGGTCCATGTCTCTTCTGGCTCTGGTGTTTGTTGAGTAGTGAGCTGGAGTTGTGCTAAAGCTTGGATCAGTAAGTAGTTAATGTTGAACTCATTAGATTTTCACACGTGAGGAACTGGGTGTGGCCTTTAGTCTGATGTTCATCTCTGAGCTCATCAGCAGACAGGAAATGAGATGTATTCTAATGATGATGTGTCTTCTGTCTCTGTCCAGTGATGCTACGTTCATTCAACACCTTCCCCACACACACACACACACACACACTATAACCCCCCCAAATACATACACACACTCACACTTCACCACACCCAACCTGACTCCTGACCTGCTGCAGAGCTTCAGCGACCGTATACACTTTACCTTTATAAACCATTACTTGAAGAGTTTGTGGTATTGTTTACATCTGCATGATTCCAGCTGTGTTCCTCTTCCACATCTAATGCCTGTGAAAAAGAAGTGACTAAGTTTTCATACCTGATAAAAGAAGCCACAGAACCCACTTGTTCCATTAGAACCCTGTATGTGTTTGGGATGGACTCGGACCAGCGCAGCGTGCGTTTTACTGTAAATCAAATGTATGACATCATTTCCGGTCTAAACAATTGTAAACACAGATAATAAAAATAAAAAGGAAATTTGATTCCTCTTGAAAATGTCGATTTTAAGTAAATATGCAGCACAAATGTTGCCTCCGCAATTTAGCTAGCTCTCTAACCCCGCCCTCTTAGTTCTCATTAGCTCTCTTTAACCCCGCCCTCTCAGTTCTCATCAGCTCTCTCTAACCCCGCCCTCTCCGTTATCATCAGCTCTCTCTAACCCCGCCCTCTCAGTTCTCATCAGCTCTCTCTAACCCCGCCCTCTCAGTTCTCATCAGCTCTCTCTAACCCCGCCCTCTCCGTTATCATCAGCTCTCTAACCCCGCCTCTCAGTTCTCATCAGGTCTCTCTAACCCCACCCTCTCAGTTCTCATTAGCTCTCTCTAACCCCGCCCTCTCAGTTCTCATTAGCTCTCTCTAACCCCACTCTCTCAGTTCTCATTAGCTCTCTGTAACCTCGCCCTCTCAGTTCTCATCAGCTCTCTCTAACCCCGCCCTCTCAGTTCTCATTAGCTCTCTCTAACCCCGCCTCTCAGTTCTCATTAGCTCTCTCTAACCCCACTCTCTCAGTTCTCATTAGCTCTCTGTAACCCCGCCCTCTCAGTTCTCATTAGCTCTCTGTAACCCCGCCCTCTCAGTGCAGTTTAACATTGTAGTAATCATCTGTTTATCAGGAGGTTTTTGATGCACAGATTTTCAGGCATGTGAATGTGAACACTGGTGTTAGTGAGCAGGTTACATGCTACTGGTTACTGGTTTCCAGATTAAATATTAACATTAATTATAATTTTGGTGTATTTTTGAGTTCAGTGCTGAGCATCGGCTCTCTGTAAGCATGCCTAGTTTCTTTACGTATTAAATAACTAAACGCTTGCTGATGAACATTGTGAATTTAATATTGCGAAAAATCGCAGAACAGATCATCAGCACATGATTACTGGATCCTCTGTGTTGTGTTTATATGCATTTCAGTGGATTGATCTCCTCTCACAGGAACATCAGGAACATTTCCATCCAAGTGCTCTGTACATTTCAATCTGTTTTGTTTGTTAGTGCTGTTAGCATAGTGACATGATATTAAATTGATTTCTCATCGTGAACTCATCAGTACACCATGTAGAGAGAATGCAAGTGATCATCAGTGTATTGTAAAATTCTAAAATACTTCTAGAAAATGTGAATAAACACAGAGGCTCTGAATAACCGTCTGTACACACCAATAAAGAAATATTCTAAATAAGATTTCCTGTGTGCACTTATCTCTCTCTTTGCATCTTCTTTCAGTAAGATCATCTCTACATTAAGGGTTTGGTCAGCCTCGATTCATTTGCTTTTACTTTCCAAATAAATTTACAAATCTGTTCACTCCGTTAATTTAATTCACATTTATTTAGCTTTTAACAATAAACATTGTCTCAGAGCAGCTTTACACAGATAATGTGATAAAAATGAATAAAATCTTTATAAGTGTAAGTTTGTCAAGTCAAGAAGCTTTTATTGTCATTTCAACCATATATAGCTGACACAGTGAAATGAAAAAACGTTCCTCCAGAACCCTGGTGCTACATAGAACAACATAAAACAACAGGCACAGAAACAGAAAAACACGGGGCCAAGAACTAGTAGAAAAAAAAAAATCATTGCCACATAAAGTGCATGTGTGCAACCTGGTGCAAACAGTGCAAAAGACAACACAAGGACAATACACAAAATAGCTCCGCCAGTGAACCTGTAAGAACGAGATAGAGTGAACAGAAAAATGCAAACTGAATATTGTGCAAATGAGCAAATAGCAGCAATCAAGATAAAGTGAACAGTGGCAAAAAATTTGAACAGAATATTGTGCAGAAGAACAAATAGAAGCAAACCCGGAAGATGTGCAAAAAACGGCATGTGAACATTTTGTGGTAATGATTAGTGTGAGTGGTACTGAATGATGGGTGTGTGAAGTGTATGATGTGTGTTAAGTCCAGTTGTTGAACTATTTGCCGGGAATTTTGTTTTGTATCGGCGTTTAAAATTTTTTTACAGTTCGTTTTTTCTCTCATTGCTTTAAAATATCAAAATATCATTTTGATTTCCTGCATACTTTCTGTTGGCTCCGTCTCGACTATTTTTGCTTTCGGAAGAGTGTTTTTTTCCCTGTCTGAGGGTTTGAAAGCAGTGAGCGGAGGATATTCACCAGAACTACGAACACACACTACAGTCACCACATTAAGGTACGTACTTTCTCTATTATGGCGAACATCCAGTTCACTCAGTGTGTGAAGTGTGACATGTTTAGTCAGTCTCTCTCCGTCGTTAGTGATAATTTTATCTGTGAGAAGTGTAAGCTAGTTTGCTCTTTGACGGAGAAGATCTTAGCATTAGAGGAGCGCATCCAGAGTCTAGATAGAAGTAGTGAGTACAAGAGCAGTCCAGGTTCTGCAGGGGAAAGTCTGGGGGTCCCAGGTGAAGTTAGCATTCCCTCGACTCCGGCATTAGAGCCCTCGCAGGGGGCGAATGGGTGACGACTCGGCGGCATACTCGCAAAGCCAAAGCTAACGCTAAGGCTCGCCCACGGGAGCACCATTCCTCTCCGCTTCGCGTGTCCAACAGGTTTGCTCTCCTCAGTGAAGCACCTGCTGAGAAACCTGAAAGAGCTCTGGTTTCTAAGGCACGTGAAATTAGCTAGACCTTTAGGGGCACCAGCAGCACAGTTTATGTGTATACCGGGAGCCAGGGTGCCGGACATAGCAGGTCATATTAGGTTCTTAGGAAAGCACAGGTTCTCTAAGATAGTTTTTCACACAGGAGCTAATGATATACGCCTTCGACAGTCAGAGGTTACTAAGAGTAATATTATAGAGGTGTGTAAATTAGCGAAGGCAATGTCCAATGCTGTAGTATGCTCTGGCCCCATCCCAATGCAACGCGGCGATGTAGCCTACAGCAGGTTATGGTCGCTGAACTGCTGGATGTCCGAGTGGTGCTCCAAAAACAATGTGGGCTTCATTAATAATTGGAGCATTTTTGAGGGCAAAGCTGGCCTGTTAGGGCAGGACCGTGTGCATCCCACCCGCACAGCAGCACCTCTGATCTAAAAATAGGATTGTTGAATATCAGATCTCTCACGTCAAAAGCACTGACTATAAACCTAACTATTACCGACCAGTAGTTTAATATGATGTGTTTGACAGAAACGTGGATTGACAGAGGAGGCGGAGTCACAGCTATTTATAATAATAATCTAAACGTCACACAAAAGACTAAACACAAATGTAAAACATTTGAAGTTCTTTACACCAACATAAAATATTCAGTGTCCGAAAGCAGGTCCAGTCAGTCAATTCCACTAATTATAATTTATAGACCCCCAGGGGCCCGACTCTGATTTTCTGATAGAATTTGCAGATTTCATTACAAATTTAGCTACTTCTTTACACAAAGCATTACTTATTGGTGACTTTAATATTCATTTTGATAATCAGGAAGACTCCTTAAGAGCAGCAGTTGTGCCCATTCTAGATTCAGTTGGAATTAATCAGAATGTTATAGGACCCACTCATAGTGGAGACACACTCTCGATTTGTTGTTAACATTTGGATTAAAAAGAAAAAAATTAGTCATAATTCCACAGTCTGAAGTTATTTCAGACCATTATCTAATCTCTTTTTAAATCTGCCTCAGTCACTGCATTACTACCTCACCACGTTACCGTGTTAAGCATACTTTCACGTCAGCTACAGCAGCGCGTTTTATCAATAATCTTCCAGAAATTACGATATTAGATAGATCTCCGTCAGACCCCGCAGAGCTCGACTGGGCCACTGAACATCTAGAAACAACATTCTGTTACACTCTAGATGATGTAGCTCCACTTAAGACCAAAATGATCAGAGAGAAAAAGCAGCACAGTGGTATACTGATCATACACACACCTTAAAACAGACCACTCAGAAATTAGAACGTAAATGGCATCAAACTAAATTGACAGTATTTCAAACAGCATGGAAGGAGAATCTCCTGAGTTCTAGAAAATCTCTTAGTGCTGCTGATCCACGGTTTTTCTTTTTGTTTATTTTATACTTTTATTTAACTAGTTTTATTTCCATCTACACAAGATGGACACCATTAGATATGACAGAGACACTCTTATATCTATTGGTGTACAATGCACTCACCTTTCGCCGCTTTTAAACCCGGACCCATGCTGGCGGCGAGATCCTGAGGGAGAACAAAGGACGCGACCCGTACGGCGTCCGCGAGAAACGAGCTGGCGTCAGGAACAGGCTGAGGGCACGCGCACACCGCTCCCTTACCTAGTATCCTGTTAGCCAACGTCCAGTCACTGGAGAACAAACTCGACGACCTCAGGGCAAGGGTCAAGTTCCAGAGAGACATTCGGGACTGCAACCTTCTCTGCTTCACCGAGACATGGCTGAACCCAGCGGTACCGGACCACGCCATCCAGCCGGCCGAGTTTTCTCGGTTTACCGCATGGACAGAACACTGGATTCGGGAAGTCAAGAGGAGGTGGTGTGTCTGATGGTGAACAAACACTGGTGCGACAGCGCGAGCATTGTTCCTCTTTCACGCTCCTGCACACCAAACCTGGAACTACTGACCATTAAATGTCGGCCCTTCTATCTACCTCGGGAATTCAGCTCGGTCATAGTCAGTGCCGTTTATATTCCACCTCAAGCGGACACGGACACTGCAGTATGGGACTTACAGGAGACACTAACTCTTCACCAAACACAGCATCGGGATGCTGCGCTCATTGTGGTCGGAGATTTCAACAGTGCCAACCTCAAGCGCGCACTCCGAACTTTTATCAGCACATCACCTGCCCCACCAGGGCGAAAGAACACTGGACCACTGCTACACAACACTTAAGAACAGCTACAAGGCACAATCACGTCCACCGTTTGGGAAATCGGACCATGCTGCCATCTTTATTACTACTTAGATAAAGCACTCAATGGTCATCAAGTATCTGAGTGAACTTCTGTACCAGTATGATCCTCCGCCTACTTAGATCAAAAGGTGCTGGCTATCTGTTGGTTCCTCAAATAATGAAGACTACAGCAGGGGGCAGATCTTTCTCTTATAAACCCCACAGTTATGGAACAGCCTTCCAATCAGTGTTCGGGACTCAGACACAGTCTCAGTGTTCAAGTCGAGGTTGAAAACGTATTTATTTAGTCAAGCCTTTTATCAGTAGATTTCTCTTAGGTAAAGGCACAGATCTGGAGGGAACATGGATATAGAGTGTTTGGTGAACTGGTATATTTGTATGCTGTCGTCCCCTCACATTCACACGTTCACTCAGGTTTGTTGACGGTGGTGGTGGGTCGTCTCTTATCCCAGAGATCCCTCATGTCTGTGTTACCTTCTGGTTCTCCTTTAGTTATGCTGCCATAGCGAGTCTTGCCGGAGTCCAAACTGCACAGTGACATTAACTGTACACCAATAGTTACACTTAATAATCCATATCCTTCTCTCTCTCTCTCTCTCTCTCTCCGGTCGAGTTAAACATGCTCCTGAGGCTCCAGTGACCAGTGTTCCTGCCCTCTCCTCCTTGGATCTTCACACTTCTGTGCAGCTCGACGGTCTCTTAATTCGGAGTAGAACGGTGCTTTGAGGACGGATTGGACTGTAGTTGGTGTCGGCGGTCTGCTGCACTGACTCGGGAGTGCAGTTTGCTTCTGATCATCATCACTGTACCCCACAACATTGTATATCTGCTTCAAATGGACATTTGGTGCAACCCAGATGAGGATGGGTTCCCTCTTGAGTCTGGTTCCTCTCAAGGTTTCTTCCTTATGCCATCTCGGGAGTTTTCCTGCCACAGTTGCTCATCAGGGACAAACATACTTACAAAGAACATATTTATGTTTAATCACCACATTATCTGTGTAAAGCTGCTTTGAGACAATGTTCATTGTTAAAAGCGCTATACAAATAAAAATGAATTGAATTGAATTGAATCTTCCTCATGCCTGTTTACAAACAAAGGCTGAAACAGGAATCTCCGGTTCAGAGGAGGTCGCTGGACTGACCAATCGGTGGCCGCTCTGCAGGACGCTTTGGATGACGCAGACTGGGACATGTTTGGCGCAGCTCTGATGACGCCAACATGTTTACGGAAGCGGTTGTGGGATTCATCGGGAAACTAACGGATGATACGGTGCAAAAAACCACTATCAGAACGTTTCCCAACCAGAAGCCGTGGGTGGATAAAACCATCCGCGACGCTCTGAGATCCCGCTCCGCTGCCTACAACACGGGGCTCGCCACCGGAGACATGGATGAATACAAGGCTGCATCTTACAGTGTTCGCAGAGCGGTAAAGGATGCAAAGCGGCGCTACGGGAGGAAACTAGAGTCACAGTTCCAACAAGGTGGCTCTAGAAGCCTGTGGCAGGGACTAAGGACAATAACAGACTATAAAACACCATCTTCCAGAATGGTGAATGCGGACGCTTCTCTGGCAGATGAGCTAAACACCTTCTACGCTCGTTTCGAGGCTGCAGCTAACCACGCTAGCGGCGCTAGCGGCACAACCAGCGTGCACGCCGAGAGAGCCGGAGAGGTAAACACATTCACCATCTCGGAGCATGACGTGAGGAGGGCATTCAAGAGAGTGAATACCAGGAAGGCAGCAGGACCAGATGGAATCACAGGTCGGGTTCTGAAAGCCTGCGCTGACCAGCTAGCACCGGTGTTCACTGAGATATTCAACCTCTCTCTGGAACAGTCTGTTGTCCCCTCATGCTTCAAACAGTCCACTATTGTCCCTGTCCCGAAGAAACCCCAGCCCGCCTGCCTCAATGACTACCGCCCTGTAGCTCTGACCTCAGTAGTGATGAAGTGCTTTGAGAGACTGGTCAGAGACTTCATCACTGCATCACTACCAGACACACTGGACCCACTACAGTTTGCGTACCGTCAGAACCGTTCGACTGAGGACGCAATTGCACATCTTCTCCACACTACAATCAGCCACCTGGACCAAAGAAACGGGAATTACACAAAGATGTTGTTCGTGGACTACAGTTCAGTGTTCAACACCATAATTCCTCCACACTCACCTCTAAGTTGGAGGTCCTGGGACTCAGCCTGCCGCTGTGTCAATGGATCTCAAACTTCCTGACGGACAGACCACAAGCTGTACGGGTGGGAAAACACACCTCATCCACCCTCACCCTCAGCACTGGAGCTCCCCAGGGTTGTGTTCTGAGCCCCCTGCTGTACTCACTGTACACACATGACTGTGTGGCCACTTCCAACTCCACAACCATCATCAAGTTTGCTGACGACACCGTTGTGGTGGGCCTGATCTCCAACAACGACGAGACGGCCTACCTACAGGAGGTTAAAACCTGGAGAGATGGTGCCAGGAGAACAACCTTCTCCTGAACGTCAGCAAGACTAAGGAGTTGATCGTGGACTTCAGCATGAAGCAGGAGCGGTCATACCAACCGCTAAACATCTGCGGACTCCAGTGGAAAGAGTGGACAGTTTCCGGTACCTGGGTGTTCACATCACACAGGACCTGTCTTGGTCCTGTCACATCAACACCCTGGTGAAGAAGGCCCGGCAGCGTCTGTACCATCTGAGACGCTTAAGGGACTTTAAACTACCCTCTCAGGTGCTTAAGATTTTTACACCTGCACCATCGAGAGCGTTCTGACGGGTAGCATCACTTCCTGGTTCGGGAACAGCACCATGCAGGACAGACGAGCCCTCCAGAGGGTGGTGCGTTCAGCTGAACGTACCATCCACACCGAGCTCCTGACCTGCAGGACATCTACAGCACGGTGCAGGACCAGAGCCAGGAAAATTGTGAAGGACCTCAGCCATCCCAACAATGGACTCTTTTCTCTGTTGCGTTCGGGGAAACGCTTCCGCTCCCTGAAGGTGAACACAGAGAGAATGAGGAGGAGCTTCTTCCCGCAGGCCATTCGGAGTTTAAACCAGGAAACACCCAGGATCTAAAAACTGGCCCACTCTCTCCATCATCACCCTTTTTTTCCCCTGCACAATCACACTTTTCGTGCTACGGCACATTATACACTGGACTTGCACAGCACAGTGCACTTTACATTCCATTTCATTTTCATATTTTCTTTTTCATATTTATTTATTTCATATTTTTTTATATTCTTTTTTTATACCACACCTCCCGCACAAGGACACTTTACACCACACCTTACTGCACACGGACACTCATGGACAATCAAAACCATGCCTAAGCCATAAACATTTTCTGTGTACATTTTTCTGTGTACATTTTTCTGTGTACATTTTTCTGTGTACATTTTTCTGTGTACATTTTTCTGTGTACATTCTCAGTGTATGTGTATATATATATATATGTATATATATACATATATATATATATATATCTTTATATCTTTATTTATCTGCCTTCTTTTCTTATTATATTTTTCTTTAAATTTTGTTATTATATTTATATTTTTATTCTCCTTTTTATCCTATTTTATTCCCTCATGCCGGACCGTCGTCAAAAGCATTTCACTGCATGACGTACCCTGTATGTATGTGTATGTGACAAATAAAATTTGATTTGATTTGATTTGAGATTTTTATTCTGTACTGCAGCAAAATGAACAGGGAATAAAAGCACTGCACTCACATGCACACCATCAATAGGTAGTAATGATTTCATCAACTTTTTAATAATAAAGTTAAAAACATCAGGCAAGAAATTCAGACGGTTAATATAAATCCAAATTATTTTATAAATAACCCTGTAGACAGCAGTGTAATTATAGCAGACCATCAACTACAAAGCTTCACTCCTATTCATGAGAATGACCTAATTTCATTAATCTCCTCATCAAAACCATCAACCTGCATTCTCCATCCCTCACCTACAAGTTTCCTCAAACAGATCATTCCAGAGGGAATTGAACCTGTTTTAAAATAATAAACTCTTCCATTAGCACTGGTTTTGTACCTAAATCCTTCAAACTGCAGTATCAACCCTCTAATTAAGAAACCTGACCTTCACCCTGTCAGCTGTCCAACTACAGTCCAATATCAAACCTCCTCTTTATCTCCAAGATTCTAGAAAAGGTTGTAGCACAGCAGTTCTGCTCACATCTACTGAGGAAGAACATTTATGAAATGTATCAGTCAGGATTTCGGCCTCATCATAGCACAGAGACGGCGCTAGTTAAGATGGTAATAATAATAATAATAATAATAATAATAATATGTTTAATTTATATAGCGCCTTTCCCAAGCTCAAGGATGCTTTACAGAGTACATTATTTCAAGACAGATGAAATATAGTGAACATTCATATACATATTCTTCGGACATTTGCACAGAACGAAGGATCACATGCAGCTGCATGAGATAATAACAGAAGACAACACAAACACAAAAACATACAGTACAAGAGATAGAACTCTACATAGTACACAATACATAAAACAGATTTCAGAAAAATTAAGGACTCCTAACACATATGCATTGACTGATAGTGGAGGTTGAAAAGGTGAGTCTTAAGCCTTGATTTGAATTCAGTCAAAGTGGTGATGGTTCTGAGTGCAATGGGTAGGGAGTTACATAGTGCTGGAGCAATGACAGAAAAGGGTTTGCCACCCACAGAGGATAGACGGTATCTAGGAACACATAGAAGTTCAGGATTTGAAGATCGGAGTGATCTTGAAGGAACATAGGATGAGAGAAGATCGGAAAGATGGGGGGACATTTAGTGCCTTATAACTGAGCAGTATGAGTTTATATTTTATGCGAGATGAAACTGGCAGCCAGTGAAGATCAAATAATATAGGGGTAATGTGGGCAGATTTTTTATTGGAGGTGAACATTCTGGCAGCCGAGTTTTGTATGTACTGTAAACGTGAGATTGAGTGAGCTGATAGACCAGAGAAGAGTGATTTGCATTATTCGAAACGGGACGTAATCAGAGCATGCACTAATGTTTCTGCATCATTTCTGCAGATAAAAGGTCGTATTTTGACAATGCATTGCAGATGAAAAAAAAGGCGTTTGGAGAGGCTGCGAATATGGGCATCAAAGGATAGTGAGGGGTTGAATATGATACCTATGTTTCTAACAATAGCTGAGTGGAAAATCGTAGTAGCATCCAGATCAAGACTAAAGTCCACAGATTTGTTTTTTATTAGAGATGGGGAACAAGTTATCAGAATCTCATTTTACCCAGATTCAGGCTAAGAAAATTTAAGTGTAGCCATAGTTTTAACTCGCTAACACAAGAGGAGAGTGAGGATTTTACATTAACACAATCTGGTTGACAAGCAGTATATAACTGAACATCATCAGCATAACAATGATAACTAAAACCATGTCAACGAATGATGTTGCCAAGCGGCTGATTGTACAGAATGAATAGTAGTGGGCCAAGAACAGAGCCCTGTGGGACACCCTGTTTAAGTAAGACAGTAGGAGATTTGGAATTGTGTATGGAGATGTGATATTGCCTGCCCGTGAGATAAGAGGAAAACCAGGATAGTGCAGAGCCTGATATGCCAAATTTACGCTAAGCGGAAAAGTAAAATCTTATGACAGACAGTATTAAAGGCAAAGCTGAGGTCTAATAACAGAGGTATAGTGAGACTACCTGAGTCTCCAATGAGTAAAAGATCATTAGCAACCTTTAATAGCGCGGTCTCCGTGCTATGCTGTTGGCGGAAGCCAGATTGAAAAAAATCGAAGAGGTTGTTATCAGCTAGGAATGACTGCAGCTGAGAGGCCACAGCCTTTTCCATGATCTTCGATACAAATGGCGGTTGAAAATAGGGCGGTAGTTGGATAAGTCTGCGGGTCCAGATTAGTCTTTTTGAGTATGGGAGTAACAGCAGCAGTCTTAAGTGGCACAGGTACAGTAGAGGAGATAAATGACATATTAATAATGTGGGAGATGGGGGCAGAAATCGCCGATGTACAGTCTTTTAGCAGGAAAGTAGGTGCAGGATCAAGATTGCATGATGAGGAGTTAGATTTCTGTATTAACTCAGTGATTAATGAGGAATTGGTTAAGGCTAGGCTTGTCATAGAATTATTAGATTAAGATTTCATATGCACATCGGTAGTTGGTTCCTCACCAAATGTCATATACAGCGTATCTAGCTCACCCTGGAAATGGTTCAGGAAAGAGCAGCACATAACCATGGATTCAGAGTCACTAAGGCTGTGCTTTGGTGCTTGAGGAAGTTTATTAATTGTGCTAAATAACATTTTGGGCCTATTGCTTGCTTTGTTAATGATGCTGGGGATATGGGAAGAGCGGGCTGTATTTAAAGCCAGTTTGCATTGCTAAAGGCATTCAGCATATATAAGAAAATGGCCAGTTGAAACAGTTTTCCTGAAGAGACGTTCATGTTGTCTACATTTTACCTTCAAACCTCGAAGCTCTGCAGTGAACCACGGGGAGGAATGGGACATAGGGACAGACCTAATCTTAGTTAGGGCAAACTCATCCAACAAATGAATATAAGTACAATGGGATGTTTGGTATCAAACTTCATTACCATGTACTCAAACGTTGTGGTCCCAGGTGATTCATCTCCAGATCAAGATCTCCAAATAACATTTCATGACTCTCTGCTCTCCCCTTCAGCCACTGCTCGTAACCTTGGGGTAACTATGGACAATGAACTCTCCTTCTTCCCACATGTCGCTAATGTTGCTTGTTCTTGTCAATTTCTTCTCTATAACATCCGAAGGATTCGACCATTTCTGTCCACACAGGCTGCCCAGGTGCTTGTTCAGTCTCTTGTGATTTCGAGACTGTACTACTGCAGCTCTCTGCTGGAAGGTCTTCCCCTGAACACTATTCGTCCACTGCAAATGATCCAAAACACAGCTGCATGACTTGTGTTCAATCAGCCCAAGATCTCCCACACCACCCCACTGCTGTGCTCCCTTCACTGGCTTCCAGTAGCTGCACGTATCAGATTCAAAACACTGATGCTTTGGCCTACAAGGCCAAAAATGGACCAGCACCATCTTACATCAATGACCGAATCACATCTCGCACTGCACCACGCTGTCTAAGATCCTTCAGCAATGCTCGACTGGTACCTCCTTCTCTCAGAATGAGAGGTAAGTACACTTCAAGGCTCTTCTCTGTTCTGGCACCGAGGTGGTGGAATGAAATGAAATGAAATGAAATCAAATTAAATTTTATTTGTCACATACACATACATACAAGGTACGACATGCAGTAAAATGCTTTTAACGACAGTCCGGCATGAGGGAATAAAATAGGGTAAAAAGGAGAATAAATATATAAATATAATAACAAAATTTAAAAGAAAAATATAATAAGAAAAAGAAGGCTGATAAATAAAGATATGTATATATATATATATATATATATATATATATATATATATATATATATATATATATATATATATGCATATACACAGAAAATGTTTATGGCAGTGTGCAGTTAAACAGTAAACAACAGTAAACAAGTTAGGCATGGTTTTTGATTGTCCATGAGTGTACGTGTGCAGTAAGGTGTGGTGTAAAGTGTCCTTGTGCGGAATGGTGTGGTATGAAAATAAGAATATAAAAAAATATGAAATAAATATGAAGAAGAAAATATGAAACGTAAAGTGCACTGTGCTGTGCAAGTCCAGTGTATAATGTGCCGTAGCACGAAAAGTGTGATTGTGCAGGGAAAAGGGTGATGATGGAGAGAGTGGGCCAGTTTTTAGATCCTGGGTGTTTACTGGTTTAAACTCCGAATGGCTCATGGAAGAAGCTCCTCCTCATTCTCTGTGTTCGCCTTCAGGGAGCGGAAGCGTTCCCAACGCAACAGAGAAAAGAGTCCATTGTTGGGATGGCTGAGGTCCTTCACAATCTTCCTGGCTCTGGTCCTGCACCGCATGCTGTAGATGTCCTTTAGGTCAGGGAGCTCGGTGTGGATGGTACGTTCAGCTGAACGCACCACCCTCTGGAGGGCTCGTCTGTCCTGCATGGTGCTGTTCCCAAACCAGGAAGTGATGCTACCCGTCAGAACACTCTCAATGGTGCAAGTGTAAAAAGTCTTAAGCACCTGAGAGGGTAGTTTAAAGTCCCTTAAGCGTCTCAGATGGTACAGACGCTGCCGGGCCTTCTTCACCAGGGTGTTGATGTGACAGGGCCAAGACAGGTCCTGTGTGATGTGAACACCCAGGTACCGGAAACTGTCCACTCTTTCCACTGGAGTCCCGCAGATGTTGGTATGACCGGTTGGTATGACCGCTCCTGCTTCGTGCTGAAGTCCACGATCAACTCCTTAGTCTTGCTGACGTTCAGGAGAAGGTTGTTCTCCTGGCACCATCTGTCCAGGTTTTAACCTCCTGTAGGTAGGCCGTCTCGTCGTTGTTGCAGATCCAGCCCACCACAACAGTGTCGTCAGCAAACTTGATGATGGTTGTGGAGTTGGAAGTGGCCACACAGTCATATGTGTACAGTGAGTACAGCAGGGGGCTCAGAACACAACCCTGGGAAACTCCAGTGCTGAGGGTGAGGGTGGATGAGGTGTGTTTTCCCACCCGTGCAGCTTGTGGTCTGTCCGTCAGGAAGTTTGAGATCCATTGACACAGCGGCAGACTGAGTCCCAGGACCTCCAACTTAGAGGTGAGTGTGGAGGGAATTATGGTGTTAAACGCTGAACTGTAGTCCACGAACAACATCTTTGTGTAATTCCCGTTTCTTTGGTCCAGGTGGCTGATTGTAGTGTGGAGAAGATGTGCAATTGCGTCCTCAGTCGAACGGTTCTGATGGTACGCAAACTGTAGTGGGTCCAGTGTGTCCGGTAGTGAGGCAGTGATGAAGTCTCTGACCAGTCTCTCAAAGCACTTCATCACTACTGAGGTCAGGGCTACAGGGCGGTAGTCATTGAGGCAGGCGGGGTGGGGTTTCTTCGGGACAGGGACAATGGTGGACTGTTTGAAGCATGACTGGACAACAGACTGTTCCAGAGAGAGGTTGAATATCTCAGTGAACACCGGTGCTAGCTGGTCAGCGCAGGCTTTCAGAACCCGACCTGTGATTCCATCTGTACCTGCTGCCTTCCTGGTATTCACTCTCTTGAATGCCCTCCTCACATCATGCTCCGAGATGGTGAATGTGTTTACCTCTCTGGCTCTCTCAGCGTGCATGCTGGTTGTGCCACTAGCGCCGCTAGCGTGGTTAGCTGCAGCCTCGAAACGAGCGTAAAAGGTGTTTAGCTCATCTGCCAGAGAAGCGTCCGCATTCACCATTCTGGAAGATGGTGTTTTATAGTTCGTTATTGTCCTTAGTCCCTGCCACAGGCTCCTGGAGCCACCTTGTTGGAACTGTGACTCTAGTTTCCTCCCGTAGCGCCGCTTTGCATCCTTCACTGCTCTGCAAACACTGTAAGACGCAGCCTTGTATTCATCCATGTCCCCGGTGGCGAGCCCCGTGTTGTAGGCAGCGGAGCGGGATCTCAGAGCGTCGCAGATGGTTTTATCCACCCACGGCGTCTGGTTGGGAAATGTTCTCTTCATATTCTCCTGCTTGCTGGACTGTAGAACGTTGTTAATAAAAACAGCCTTCTTCTCATCTTATTTGACTGGTCGCCATCAGTTTGTTGATGTAAATGGTGAGTTCCCCACACATCGTAGCTTCCTGTGTTTGACTTGTTTGCCGCGAGTTCCGTGTTTGTATTCGTGTTTATATTCGTTTGTTTGTGTTTTTCTTTTAATAATCCTAAATTGTTTGTCTTCCTGACTTGTGCCTGTAGTCAGTTAAACTCGACTACCACTATATCTTCTCTCACTTTATCTTATTTGTGTATCCGAAATCTGTTCGTGATTATAAGCACTATGCCGGCTGTGTGTCTGACTTTGAGCACAGGTGAGGACTCGTTCGATTTGCAAACGGTGGCGTTGGAGATGGAGGTTTTGGAGAAACAGATTCGAGCTGCATGAAAAGCATGCCCGGCTGCGAGAGCGAAAGCGGCGCTGAAACATCCCGGCGGACGCGCACTGCCCCAGGTAAATTCCGGGTTGAACCTAACGCCCCAGCACCTCAACTCCGTGTTTCTCTGCCCAGACCCAGCGCACCTACAACTCCGGCAAAGGTGCAACATGGACCCTGGATGCGGCAGCAGCGGAAGAGACAAGCAAAGCCCGGTCGAGGACGTCTCCCCGCCACCACTACAGGCCTTCGAGATCTCGACCGAGAACCGCCGCCTCTCCGCGAGACGGAACGCGACACTGTGATTCTCGGAGATTCCATCGTCCGCATGTCCGCTACGGAGCTAAAGGTAAGGTGCACACTCGCTGTTTTCCTGGTGCTCGTGTTCTTGATGTCGCTGCGCAGGTACCCGCGGTCCTGAAGGAGAACTTGAGCGGTTGTTCTTCATGCCGGAACGAACGACACCAGGCTGAGACAAACGGAGGTATTAAAGAGGGATTTCAGGATCCTGGTGGAGACGGTACAGCACATCACCCACAACGAGGATCATAGTGTCAGGACCTCTTCCCACTTACCAGCGAGGGGCTGAGAAGTTTAGTAGACTTTTAGCTCTAAATGAATGGTTACAGTCATGGTGTCGAGAACATAAACTTCTCTTTGTTAATAACTGGAACTGTTTCTGGGAGCGTCCTAGGTTCTTCCGCCCTGATGGCCTGCACCCCAGCAGAGTTGGAGCAGCAGTGCTATCAGATAACATCTCTAGGATACTTCACACCATCTGACTGGTAAGACATCAGGAAATCTTCGACAATGAGAACACGCATACAACAGACCAAATAGTTACAAGTTCACACACAGCCCAGTTTATAGAAACCGTATCTATCCTCGTAGCAAAACCAAGAAGTAAATACACAAGATCCAGAAACAATCTCATTGAAGTTAAAACTGAAAATGCCAGATAAACAAACACCAAAAAGTTTTAAAGTTTGGTCTTTTAAACATTAGATCACTTGCACCCAAAGCACTGATTATAAATGAGATGATCACAGAGAATAATCTCGATGCACTCTGTCTCACTGAGACCTGGATTAAACCAGGTGATTATATGGGTCTAAACGAGTCGACACCGTCAGGATATGTTTATAAGCATGAGCCCGTCAGACTGGTCGTGGGGGTGTAGGAACCATTTATACTGCTTCTCTTAATGTTAGTCAGATGTTAGGATTCAGCTTTAAATCATTTGAAGTGCTCGTTCTAAAGTTGTACTTTCGGACATACATAGTAAACTCGCTCTGGTCACCGTGTACAGACCCCCAGGACCCTACGCTGATTTTCTTCAAGAGTTTGCTTGTTTTCTATCAGATCTCTTGATCAATTTTGATAAAGTGCTGCTTGTAGGAGATTTTAATATTCATGTAGATGATGTAAACGATGCTCTAGGATTATCATTTGTTGACTTATTAAACTCTTTTGGGGTTAAACAAAACGTCACCAGACCAACTCATCGCTTTAACCACACACTAGACTTAATAATATCACACGGAGCAGACGTCACTGATATAGATATTTTACCTCAGAGTGATGACATCACAGACCATTACCTCATACTGTACACACTACCGGTAGAGCAGATTAGCCGTGTTGCACCACGTTATCGACCTGGTAGGACTATTGTTCCAACCACTAAGGACAGATTCGTAAATAACCTGCCTGATTTATCTCAATTTCACTAAACCCATAACTACTATTAATCTTGATGAGATAACTAAGAACATAGACCTTATCCTCACTAGCACATTAGACACCGTTGCCCCATCCGGTTAAAAAGGTTAGAGACCAAGCACCTGCATCTTGGTATAATAGTCACACATGCCCTCAAGAGAACAGCACGTAATCTGGAGAGAAAATGGAGGAAAACTAAATTGGAGGTATTTAGAATCGCGTATAAAGACAGTATGCTCAGCTACAGACGGGCGCTAAAAGCTGCTAGAGCTGAACACCTGAGCAAACTTATAGAAAACAACAAAAACAATCCCAGGTTCCTTTTCAGTACAGTAGCTAAACTAACTACAAATCAGGGCTCTGAAAATTGTGTTCCATCACAGTTTAGTAGTGAGGACTTTATGATTTTCTTCACTGAAAAATAGATAACATTAGAAAAACAATTGTGGCAGTTCAACCTCTTACAGCATCTCCTGAGACAGTGTTACCTTCAACTCCACAACTCCACTGTTTTACATGTATAGGACAGGAAGAGCTGTATAATGTTATTGCCAAAGCTAAATCGACAACATGTCAGTTAGATCCAATTCCTACTAAATTACTGAAGGAAGTGTTATATACAACTGGTGAGCCTCTTCTAAATATTATTAACTCCTCACTATCTTTAGGTCACGTCCCTAAATCCCTCAAGTTAGCAGTTATTAAGCCCCTCATTAAAAACCTAATCTGGATCCAAACACGTTATCAAATTACAGACCAATTTCAAATCTCCCATTTATGTCTAAGATTTTAGAAAAGATTGTCGCTGCACAGTTATGTTCCTACCTGCAAGAGAACAATATCTTTGAAGAATTTCAGTCAGGTTTTAGGCCCCATCATAGCACAGAAACTGCTCTAGTTAAAATAACTAATGACCTGTTTTTAGCTTCAGACCAAGGCTTCATCTCGCTGTTGGTTTTACTAGATCTTAGTGCTGCATTCGACACTATAGACCATGATCTCCTCCTAGATCGCTTACAAAATTACATCGGCATTCAGGGACAGGCATTAAGCTGGTTTAAATCCTACCTGTCCGATCGTTACCATTTCGTAGATTTGAATGGAGAGCTATCCAGGCTAATGCAAGTAAATTATGGCGTGCCGCAAGGTTCAGTTCTAGGACCCTGCTCTTCACAATATACATGCTTCCGTTAGGAAATATTATTAGAAGGCATGGAATTAGCTTCCATTGTTATGCTGATGATACTCAGCTATATATTTCATCTAAACCAGGCGATACAGCTCAATTAACCCGGATGACTGAGTGTGTTAAGGAACTAAGAGATTGGATGACCCATAACTTTCTACTTTTAAATTCTGATAAGACTGAGATTTTGCTCATCGCCCAAAACTGGTATACAGACGCTCCAGCATCTCAACCTGCATTTAGACGGATGTTCTGTAACCACTAGTTCAACGGTAAAAGACCTGGGTGTTATTTTAGACAGCGACTTGTCTTTCAAAAATCACATCAATCAGGTTACAAAACAGCCTTCTTTCACCTTAGAAATATTTCTAAGCTAAGAAATATGTTGTCTATATCCGATGCAGAGAAGCTCGTCCATGCTTTATGACCTCCAGAATAGACTACTGTAATGCGTTACTAGGTGGATGTCCTGCTTCATTAATAAACAAGCTTCAGTTAGTCCAGAATGCAGCAGCCAGAGTTCTTACAAGGTCAAAAAAATATGATCACATAACCCCGATCTTATCGTCCCTACATTGGCTTCCTGTTAAGTTTCGAATAGACTACAAACTATTACTTCTCACTTATAAAGCACTAAATGGTTTGGCTCCGTATCTATCCAGTCTTTTAACACGCTACAATCCGCCACGCCCCTGAGATCTCAAAACTCTGGGCTTCTAGTAGTTCCTAGAATAGCAAAGTCCACTAAAGGTGGTAGAGCATTTTCACATTTAGCTCCTAAACTCTGGAATAGTCTTCCTGACGGTGTTCGGGGCTCAGACACACTCACCCAATTTAAGTGTAGATTAAAACGTATCTTTTAGCAAAGCCTACACATAACACACATCACATCATAACCTTGTGCTCCAGAACATCTGATCACATGCACATTATCAACTTGTGCTGTTAATATCATGAACAGCAGCTACGCTAATTCCTCTCCACTGCTTCTCTTTCTCTCCCCATCCCGAGGCATCCTGAGGTTGCTCCAGCTCCAGTCACCTCCCACCTCGTGATGATTACGGACCTTTAAAGAAGTAGATGCCGAACTCACAAACATCCTGAACCATCTAGAGACGTACCAGTGCCATTTGGATCCCGCTACATGTGTGGAGTTTTGACATTGGACCTCCTGGAGTGTTTAAAGGCTCTGGCATGGAGAAGCTGATGCTGGATCTGTGGTGATCACAAATGCTGAGCTTATAAAACTCGGAGCTACTAACCATATAGACTGTTTAAGACTGCAGAAAGAACATTACTTATAATCTTATACTCCAGTAATCATGTTAGTTCTCACTCTCCAGTGTTCTGTATTGTTGAAAGATTTATGATCAAACTCTTGATGTCACCCAGATGAGGATGGGTTCCCTTTGAGTCTGGTTCCTCTCAAGGTTTCTTCCTCATAACATCTAAGGGAGTTTTTCCTTGCCACAGTCGCCACGGCTTGCTCATCAGGGACAAATGCACACCATTCACCATCACTGTTGATTTGTGTAAAGCTGCTTTGAGACAATGTCTGTTGTGAAAAGCGCTATACAAATAAACTTGACTTGACTTGACTTGACTCTCTGAGGTAAAGTTTGGTGTTCCTCAAGGATCTGTGTTAGGCCCACTGCTTTTCTCTTTATATCTGCTGCCTCTGGGTGAAATTATAGATGAACATGGTATTCGCTTCCATTGCTATGCTGATGATACACAGTTGTATATTTCAGCAAAGCCAGATGAGAGAGATCAGCTTAACAATGTTGAGGAGTGTGTAAAGGACATTAGACAGTGGATGTTTGATAACTTTCTTCTGCTCAACTCAGATAAGACAGAAGTACTTTGACTAGGACCACATGCAGCTAGAAGCAAACTTTCCGATTACGTAGCATCTCTGGATGGTGTTTCTGTTTCAGTGTGTACAGCAGTCAAAATCCTTGGTGTTATTATTGACCCGAGTCTTTCCTTTGAGGCTCACGTGAAAATCACCAGGATCGCCTTCTTCCACCTTAGAAATATTGCTAAAATTAGAAATATGATGTTGATAAAGGATGCAGAAGTGCAAGCATCAGTAAGTTCAGAATGCAGCGCAAGAGTCCTCACTAGATCTAGGAAATATGACCACATCACTCCTGTTTTAATCATCTTCACTGCTCCCAATTACATCTCACACTGATTATAAAATATTACTACTGACGTAAAAAGCACTTAACGCTCCCACGCTGCAGTATCTGAGTGAACTTCTGTACCAGTATGATCCTCCATGCCTACTTAGATCAAAAGGTGCTGGCTATCTGTTGGTTCCTCAAATAACGAAGACTACAGCAGGGGGCAGATCTTTCTCTTATAAACCCGACAGTTATGGAACAGCCTTCCAATCAGTGTTCGGGTCTCAGTGTTCAAGTCGAGGTTAAAAACACATTTATTTAGTCAAGCCTTTGATCAGTAGATTTTTTCTTAGGTAAAGGTTTAGATCTGGAGGGATCATGGATATGGAGTGTTTAGTGAACTGGAATATTTGTATGCTGTCGTCCCCTCACATTCACACGTTCACTCAGGTTTGTTGATGGTGGTGTGGTGGGTCGTCTCTTATCCCAGAGATCCCTCATGTCTGTGTTACCTTCTGGTTCCCCCTTGTAGTTATGCTGCCATAGTGAGTCTTGCCGGAGTCCAAACTGCACAGTGATATTAACTTTCATACAACAATAAGGACACTTAATAATCCATATCCTTCTCTTCCTGTCACCCTTTTCTCTCTCTCTCTCTCTCTCTCTCTCTCTCTCTCTCTGTGTCTCTCTCTCTGTCAAGTTAAACATGCTCCTGAGGCTCCAGTGACCACTGTTCCTGCCCCTCTCCCCTCCGTGGATCTTCCCACTTCGTCCAGGCTTGCCTCTGGATAGTGTTTTCTTCGACTGGAGGTCACTCTGTGCAGCTTGGGATGGTTTCTTTTTAACGCCTTGGGTGGTTCCATGGAATTTTGGAGTAAGAACGGGCGCTTTAAAAATGAATTGAACAATGAATTGAAAAATGAACAATGACTGTAGTTAATGTCAACAGTCTCCTACACTGACTCAGGACTACTTTTCACTTCTGATCATCATCACTGTACCCTGCAACATTGTATATCTGCTACAAATGGACATTCGGTGCAACCCAGATGAGGATGGGTTCTCTCTTGAGTCTGGTTCCTCTCAAGGTTTCTTCCTATCGCCATCACAGGGAGTTTTTCCTTGCCATAGTCGCCACCGGCTTGCTCATCAGGGACAAACTTACTTATAAAGAACATATTCAATTTAATCACCACATTATCTGTGTAAAGCTGCTTTGAGACAATGTTCATTGTTAAAAGCGCAATACAAATAAACATGAATTTAATTTAATTAAACGCCAAGGAATTTGGTTCTCTTGACAATCTCCACTGATGGTCCCTCTGTGTTCTCCTGAAGTCAACAACCATCTCTTTAGTTTTGTCCAGGTTCAGAGACACCAGTGCTTAGTGTGGTGATGCTGGAGATGCTATTTCCAATCCAGACTGACTGAGGTCTCCCAGTCAGGAAGTCCAGGATCCAGTTACAGAGGGAGGTGTACAGGCTCAGTAGGTTCAGCTTCTCGATCAGGTACTGAGGGAAGATCATGTTAAACGCTGAGCTGGAGTCTATGAACAGCATCCTTACATACGAGTCCTTGTTGTCTAGGTGGTTGAGGGCAAGATGAAGGGTTGTGGAGATGGCATTGTCCGTAGAGCGGTTCGGGCGATACGCGAACTGCATGGGGTCCAGTGCGGGTGGAAGCTGGGTCTTGATGTGCCTCATGATGACCCTCTCAAAACACTTCATCACGATGCGTGTGAGTGCAACAGGACGGTAGACATTGAGGCAGGGGACAGTAGATTTCTTCGGCACGGGAATGATGGTCGTCGTCTTGAGGCACGTAGAAACAGTGGCGCTTCTCAGGGAGATGTTGAAGATATCGGTGAAGACATCTGCTAGCTGTTGTGCACATTCCCTGAGCACTCTGCCAGGAATGTTGTCTGGTCCAGCAGACTTCCTTGGGTTAACTCTGCATAGAGTTTTCCTCACTTCAGCTGTGGTTAGACAGAGCACCTGGTCACTGGGAGGAGGGATTGTCTTCTTCGCCACCATGTTGTTCTGCACCTCGAACCGGGCATAGAAGTCGTTCAGCGCATCTGGGAGGGAGGCGTCATGGTCACAAGCAGGTGATGTTGTCTTGTAGTTCGTGATCACCTGGATGCCCTGCCACATGCGCCGGGTGTCTCAGCTGTTATGTAAGTGGCCGTGGATTCTCTTGGTGCGCACTTTGCCTCTCTGATGGCGCGGGACAGTTTGGCTTTTGCTGTTTTCAAGGCCGCCTTGTCCCCTGCTCTGAAGGCGGAGTTTTTGTTACTAGCAGCGCACGCACCTTGGCAGTCATCCACGGCTTCTGGTTGGAGTGTGTAGTGATGGTCTTGGAGATGGTTATGTCATCAATGCACTTGCCGATGTAGCTGGTCACTGTTGACGTGTACTCCTCCAAGTTGATGAAATCACCATTGGTTGCAGCTTCCGTGAACATGTCCCAGTCAGTGCATTCAAAGCAGGGACTTGTCCCTGATGAACAAGTCGGTGGCGACTGTGGTGAAGGAAAAACTTCCTGAGATGCAAAAGGAAGAAACCTTGAGAGGAACCAGACTCAATAGGGGAACCTCATCCTCATCTGGGTTTCACCGAATTGATTGAGATCAGAAGCAAACTGTAGTCCTGAGTCAGTGTAGCAGACTGATAATATTAACTACAGTCCAAATCCATCCAGGGTGACAGGAGGAGAAGGATATGGATTATTAAGTTTCTGTATTGTTGTATGAAAGTTAAGGATACTGTGCAGTTTGGACTTTGGCAAGACTCGCTATGGCAGCAGAACTAAAAGGGAGAAGCAGAAGGTAAAACAGACATGAGGATCTCTGGGATAAGAGACAACCCACTACACCACTGTCAACAAAACTGAGTAAACGTGTGAGAGTGAGGAGACGACAGCATCCAAATATCCCAGTTCACCAAACACTCGATGATCCTTCCAGATCTGCTCTATTACCTCACAAACACCTACTGACTAAAGATTTGACTTGAACACTGAGACTGTGTCAGAATCCTGAACACCGTTTGGAAGATTGTTCCATAACTGTAGGGTTTATAAGAGAAAGATCTGCCCCCTGCTGTAGTCTTTATTTTTTGAGGTACCAACAAATAGCCTGCAGTTTTTGATCTAAGTAGGCATGAAGGATCAGCTGGTAAACCCGCCGGCCATCCCTAAAGCGCCTTTACGACCCCTGACCCTGATAGAAGTCCCGTTCGAGAGAATCGGTATGGACCTTATGGGCCCGTTATAGAGAACCGAGCATGGGCATCGTTTCGCGTTGGTCCTGGTTGACTACGCGACGCGATACCCGGAAGCCATGCCTCTCCGCAGCATCTTCGCGCGTAGCGTTGCCGAAGCGCTTTTTTGCGTCATCTCCCGTGTCGGGATCCCAAAAGAGATCCTAACCGACCAGGGCACGACGTTTATGTCACGGCCGCTCCGCGAATTGTACGAGCTGTTGAGGATTAAAGCGATTCGCACCAGAGTTTATCATCCGCAAACCGATGGCCTGGTGGAACGCTTTAATAGGACCCTAAAGAGCATGATCCGGAAGTTGGTACAGGGGGATGCACGGAATTGGGATAAGTGGCTCGAGCCCTTGTTGTTCGCAATACGAGAGGTCCCACAAGCCTCCACGGGGTTTTTCCCGTTTGAATTGCTTTACAGCCATAAGTCGAGCTTTAAATTAGTCGCCAAGTGGCAAGGGCCTTTCGTGGTTACACGGCGGGTGGGGGATGTTGACTATGAGGTGCGGCGCACAGACAGGGGCCACCTCAATCTCCTGAAACCATGGAACGAGGCGGTGCCTGTGTCTCTAGTGACAGTGATCCCGGAGAGGGAGGAGCTGGGACCAGAGGTAAGACCAAAAAACTTATCAGAACCCGCCTCGGTTCCCAAGCCCGTAAGGACTATCGTAAGGTCAACGCGGTGTCTAAATTCGATGCGTATCCAATGCAACGATGAGCTGCTTGATCGGTTAGGTGCGGCTCGCTTTTATTCGACACTGGATTTAACCAAGGGATATTTGCAGATCCCCTTGAGGCCAATATCCCGGGAAAAAAACGGCTTTCTCCACTCCGTTCGGTTTACACCAGTTTGTAACATTTCCGTTCGATTTGTTCGGCGCCCCGGCGACGTTTCAACGTCTGATGGACCGGATTCTCCTCCCGCACAACGGTTACGCCACTGCATACCTAGACAACATTGTCATTTACAGCAATGACTGGCAGCGGCATCTGCAACATCTCAGGGCGGTCCTGCGGACATTGAGATAGGCAGGGTCTTACAGCGAACCCGAAGATGTGCGCGATTGGGCGGGTGGAGGTACGGTATCTGGGTTTCCACTTGGGTCATGGGCAGGTGCGTCCCCAAATTGACAAGACGGCAGCGATTGCGGCCTGTCTGAGACCTAAGACCAAAAAGGAGGTGAGACGGTCCCTGGGGCTGGCGAACTATTATAGGAGATTCATCCCTATGTATTCGGACATCACCAGCTTGCTGACCGATCTCACTAAAAAGGGAGCTCCAGATCAGGTCCAGTGGTCGGAGCCGTGCCAACAGGCTTTTATGCGTGTTAAAGCCACGCTCTGTGGGGGTCCACTTTTTGCATGCACCTGCATACCAGCCCTCCGTCCAACGCATCGGACGGAGGGCTGGGGGCCGTGTTGTCCCAGATGGTGGAGAGGGAGGAATGGCTGGTGCTGTTCATAAGCTGTAAGCTGTCGGTGCAGGAAAGACGGTACAGCACTATCGAGAGGGAGTGCCTGGCCATCAAATGGGCGGTCCTCACCCTCTGTTACTATCTGCTGGGACAGGCCTTCACCCTCTGTTCGGACCACGCCCCGCTCCAGTGGCTCCATCGCATGAAGGATACCAACGCGCGGATCACTCTGTGGTATCTGGCACTTCAGCCATTTAAGTTCGAGGTGGTCCACAGACCGGGGGCGCAGATGGTCGTGGCCGACTACCTCTCATGACAGGGGGGGGAGTCGGTGGCGGGCCGGA
Organism: Silurus meridionalis; assembly: GCF_014805685.1. NCBI lineage: Eukaryota > Metazoa > Chordata > Actinopteri > Siluriformes > Siluridae > Silurus > Silurus meridionalis. Next base: position 216,753 of record NC_060905.1, on the reverse strand, counting down.
TGGCTCCCTGGCCTAAATTGGGTGGTGGGGGTGTGTGGCCTCACCTGCAACTGAAAAAACCTGATGTCTGCGCTTTCTTTTCAGTGATCAGGAGGCGCAAAAAAGCCGAGGAAACAGAGGCGTGTGTGTGTGTATGCCAATAGTGCCGTGCGAGCACGGAGCGACCAGACACCAGTATTGATAAAACAAAACATAAACTTGAATAAAGAATGGCGGTGACGCCGGTGAACCGACCTGTTGTGGCTGTCCTTTTTCCTCCCTCCCACTCGCTCTCCCACACTATTTAACTTAGTTGATTCTAGAGTGTTGGTCTGTGCTTATTCGTTTGGTCAGGTGATTAATCAAGAGTAGTTTCAGTCTCACTTGAGGTGTGAATTGTGTGCAGGGCTTACTCACTTATATTGAAGGTGTAACCAGCTCAATCTTCAGTGTGCTTTAGCTCTATCTTGAATCTACTCTCTTCTGGTAAGGTAGGATTCTAACTTTGTATATCTATTTAACTCAGTTGATTCTAGAGTGTTGGTCTGTGCTTATTAGTTTGGTCAGGTGATTAATCAAGAGTAGTTTCAGTCTTACTTGAGGTGTGAATTGTGGGCAGGGCTTACTCACTTATATTGAAGATGCTCCGCTACAGGTAGGTAGCCCCCACAAGTAGGTAACCCACTTAAAGCCAGTAACTCTTAGCGTTATTTAGAAAGTCCTATTTGTACTTTTTCTTACTTTTTTAAAACACATTAATCTCAAACTGGGAGATCAGTCATGTGCCTCAAACCCATCTCTGTAGTCATCTCTTACAGACACAGACGTTCCTATCCACAGAACAGAAGTCACATCACCAGTAACCTCATCTACCCTCCCCTGTTGTTTCAATCTCAAACAGCAGTGGTAGGTGTGCTCTGGAATTGTCAGTCTGCTGTAAGGAAAGCTGACTTCATCACAGGCTTGGCTTTCCACTACACCTTTGACTTTCTGGCACTTACTGAGACCTGGATATCCCCACAGAACACTGCTACACCAGCTGCTCTGTCTTCTGCCTATGCTTTCTCTCACTCACCAAGAGAAACCGGTAGAGGTGGTGGTACAGGTCTACTTTTATCACGGAGATGTTGTTTCACACCTCTCCCTTTGTCTCATTTAACCATGTCTTCTTTTGAATTTCATGCAGTTTCAGTTACCTCTCCAATCAACCTTTTCATTATTGTCATCTACCGCCCTCCTGGTCCCCTTGGAGACTTCCTAGAAGAGATGGACACGCTCCATAGTACTTTCCCCTCTGACAGCACCCTTCTGATAGTTCTTGGTGACTTCAACCTCCCATCCGACAAACTTCAGTCATCTTGCCTCTTGCCTTTTCTGAATACCTTCTCCTTGACATTTAACAGCTGCCCTCCAACACACAAGGGAGGAAATGTCCTGGACCTGGTTTTCACCGTCCTACTCCAGCTACAGACATGACTGCCACTCCACTTCCAATCTCTGATCATCACCTGGTTTCCTTTTAATCACTCTTCCTATTCAACCTAAAATAATTTACATGTCTCTCTTATCCGTCCTAACCTTCACTCTATCTCTCCCTCCTCTGTAACTTCATGTACTCTTTCATCTCTTCCTGACCCGTCTCCTTTTCCTCTCTACCCTTAGACGTAGCTACGGACTCCTTCCTCTCATCTCTTTCCTCAACCATGGACCTCCTTTGTCCCTTGACTACAAGACCCAAGAAGACTTCTTGTCCCACACCGTGGCTGTCAGAAGTTTTGTGCAGTAATCGACGAGAACTCAGATCTGCAGAAAGGAAGTGGAAAAAATCACAACTTGATGTAGACCTCTGATCTTACCGTGCACTCCTGACCAAATTTTCTTTGGAGGTGACTTCTGCCAAAACTGCCTTCTACAAGGAAAAGCTTGAGGCCTCTGCACAAGATCCTCGTAAGCTTCACAACATCTTCTCTTCTCTACTAAACCCCCCTGCTGCACCTGCTCCATCCTCCCTGACTGCTAATGACTTTGCCTCCTTCTATGATGAGAAGATTAAGAAAATTTGTCATACCTTCACTTCCTCTCCAACAATGACTACACAACACAGCCAACAATCCACTACGTCTCTGTCAAGCTTCTCAACCTTAACAGAAGATGAGATACTGCAAGTCATCCGATCTTGCAATCCCACCACCTGTCCTCTGGATCCAATCCCTTCAACTACGCTCCAGACCATCACGCAAGATCTCCTGCCCTTCATCTCCACAATCATCAACGGGTCATTAACATCTGGCTATGTACCAACTACCTTCAAGCAAGCAAGGGTCATTCCTATCTTGAAGAAACCTGCTCTGGATCCATCAGACATCAACAACTACAGACCGGTATCACTTCTCTCCTTTCTTTCTAAATCTCTGGCACGCACTGCTTTTAACCAACTGTCTGTCTATCTCTCACAGAACAACCTCAATGACCCGAACCAGTCTGGGTTCAAAGCGGCACATTCCACAGAGACGGCCCTTTTGGCTGTTTCTGAGAAACTAAATGCTGCTCGGACAGCTTGGCTATCTTTCTGGACCTTTCAGCAGCATTTGACACAGTCAACCACAAGACACTTTTGTCAACCCTTAAGAGCCTTGGTATCTGCGGAACAGCATGGGAATGGTTTGCTTCCTACCTGGAAGGTCGCTCATAGCAGGTAACATGGAGGGGATCCACATCTGCCCCATGCAGACTCACCACTGGTGTCCCACAAGGCTCTGTACTTGGTCCCCTTCTTTTCTCCCTCTATACCCACTCCATTGGTTTCATTCATATCCTCACATGGGTTTTCTTATCACTGCTATGCAGATGACACTCAACTCATCTTTTCTTTCCCTCCATCAGATACCACAGCTTCCGCTCGGATCTCAGCATGCTTGTCAGACATATCTTTATGGATGAGTGCTCACCAACTTAAACTCAACCCCAGCAAAACAGAACTGCTGGTCATCCCAGGTGATTCATCCCCAGGTCAAGATCTCCAAATAACACTTCATGACTCTCTGCTCTCCCTTTCAGCCACTGCTCGTAACCTTGGGGTAACTATGGACAATCAACTGTCTTTTTTCCCCACATGTCGCTAATGTTGCTCGTTCTTGTCGATTTCTTCTCTATAACATCCAAAGGATTCAACAATTTCTGTCCATACAGGCTGCCCAGGTGCTTGTTCAGTCTCTTGTCATTTCAAGACTTGACTACTGCAGCTCTCTGCTGGCAGGTCTTCCCCTGAACGCTATTCATCCACTGCAAATGATCCAAAAGGCAGCGGCACGACTTGTGTTCAATCAGCCCAAGTTTTCCCACACCAGCCCACTGCTGCGCTCCCTTCACTGGCTTCCAGTAGCTGCACGTAACAGATTTAAAACACTGATGCTTGCCTACAAGGCCAAAAATGGACCAGCACCATCTTACCTCAGTGACCTCATCACATCTCGCACTGCACCACGCTGTCTGAGATCCTCCAGCACTGCTCCACTGGTACCACCTTCTCTCAGAATGAGAGGTAAGTACAAATCAAGGCTCTTCTCTGTTCTGGCACCGAGGTGGTGGAATGAACTTCCCCTAGATGTTCGTACAGCAGAGTCCCTGATTATCTTTAAGCGACGACTGAAGACCTACCTCTTCCTGAAATACCTAAATTAGCACTTTCCAAGTTTGTAGAATTCGAGTTATATTTATATTGAGTTTGTATTTTTGCATGCCAGTGTAGATTTATTCACTACTAGAGATTTAAAGCACTTTTGTACGTCGCTCTGAATAAGGGCGTCTGCTAAATGCCGCAAATGTAAATACAACGTCTCATGTCTCACCACGATCCTATAAACTTTCCCTTTCACTTTCCGTGCACGCACACACACACACACACTCCATTCTCTCATCTCTCATCCTGGACAATAAGCGCACACACACACACACACACACACACACACACACACAAAAGGACTTCCTAAAACTTTGTGTACATGTTCTTTGTCACCTTTTGTTTGTTGTTTAAGTTTCATGTACTCACCTGTTTGTTGCGTCGGTCTTCCGGGTTGGGTTTGGATAGCAGCCAACCGGAACGCTGAATATCGGCTGGCATTAAAGCGCCAGTGCTGCGTCGCGCATGCGCGGTAAAACCGGAAGTCGGCAAGTTTCTTTTGATGGGACATTTTTTCGTTTCATTGATATTGTTTACTATTTATTATGGTTTATTATGATATATTATATTACTCTTCATTATTATATATATTGTTATAACATTATATATGACTGGTCACAAGTTCCAACCCCTTTGGGGGAAATGGTTGAGTTCAAGGGGAGGGGCTTACACTTTATAAACCGGTCTCCAACTTCAATTCAGTGTTGGAGTTGTAGGAGTGTTGTATTGTGGAGTTAGTGGAGTTAGTGGAGTTAGTGGAGTGAATGCACATGAGTAGGTGCATCTACTTTGTATATAGGTTTATTTGCTTTCCTCATAATTGTCTTTGTTTTGTTATTTTTCCACTTTTTCTTTTCTGTGGAGTTGTATATACTTTGGACCTGTCCATCACCACTGCAAAAGGGAAAGGGTTCAGAGCCGATCCATGATGCAGTCCAACCTTCACCTTGAACCAGTCTGTCGTTCCTACTGCACACTTCACTGCTGTCACACTGTCCTCATACATGTCCTGCACCACCCTCACATACTTCTGACACACCAGACTTCCTCATACAATACCACAACTCCTCTCTCCACCCTGTCGTACGCTTTCTCTAAATTCACAAACACACAATGATTTCACACTTCAGGAAAGGTTTTCACACACAGACTGGAGTACATTTGCTTCTCAGGCCACCAGTGACACTCTCACAGACATTGACTGCTACAATGCAACTCCTGCTGACCTTCTTTATACTTCTCCATCAACATACTCAAAGCAAATAAGGCATCTGTGGCACTCTTCCTGTCAGTGGTGCAAAAGTAGGACCCAAATGCAGGACGCAGCAATAAAAGCAAAATACGGGAAAAAACGAAACCGAGGGACAGGGAAGTCTCAACAAAAAACACGGAAGCCAACGAGACAATCTGGCAGTGTGTGTGTGAGAAAACCTGGACAGTTGCGGGTTCGCGCTACCCCAGAAGTGGAAGCACCGGAAGTGCCCGCGCTACCTCCTTGGCATGAAACCATACGGTTTCTTACAGATGGTCACCTCTTTTCTCAGCCTGGCTTCTACTACTCTTTCCCATAACTTCGTGTAGTGAATTCCCATAAATTCCCCTATAGTTACTGCAGGTCTGCACTTCTCCCTTATTCCTAAAGATCAGTACCAGCACACTCCTTCTCCATTCCTCAGGCAACTTCTCACTCTCCAGAATCCTGTTAAACAATCTTGTTAAAAATTCCACTGCATCTCTCCTAAACATCTTCATGCTTCTACCAGTATATCATTTGCTCCTACCGACTTTCCACTCTTCATCCTCTTAGTTGCTGTTCTCACTTCCTCCTTACTAATCCTATCCACTTTCTGCTTCACCAACTCCACATCATCCAACCTTCTCTCTCTAATTTTTCTCGTTCATCAGCTGCTCAAAATACTCCCTCCACCTTCTCAACACACTCTCCTTACTAGTCAACACATTTCCACCTCCATCACCATATTTAGCACGACCCTTCACAATACATGGACACCAGAGTCAGCTGTGTTTATGTGTAAGACCACCAGACACTGCTACGATACAGGCATCATGCAACCAACAATCTGCATGATGATCTTATCAACAACATTCGTGACCTCGGCTTGCTGCGACCTTGGCCACAAAGACCAGGCCCCCAGACCTCGGTGTTACCTGATGCCGGTGGCCGGGAGAGGAGATGTCGAAAGCGCTGTTCGAGAAAGCGGAAGAGCGGCAAGAGGGCGGGTGTCCGTGCTAGGCTAAATGCTAACCCTAGCCGGCCGGCTATCCCGTCCATTTTTCTTTCAAATGTCTGCTCCCTGGATAATAAACTGGACTACATCCAACTCCAGCAAACCACACGGCGAGAGTTTAGAGACTGTTGCGTCTTGTTTTCACGGAGACGTGGCTCAGCAACAGAGTTCCGGAAGCCGCCATGCAGCTAGACGGGCTAACCGTGTTTCGAGCCAACAGAAATGCAGCTCTGTGCGGTAAGACTCGCGGTGGTGGCGTGTGTGTTTATATCAACACGGAATGGTGTAAGAACTCTGTACTGGTTTCATGCTACTGCTCATCGCTAGTGGAGTTTGTGACTGTTAGATGCAGACCTTTTTATTTACCACGGGAATTCACCACAGTTTACATTGTTGGAGTGTACATTCCTCCCAGTGCTAATGCTAAGGAGGCACTGTGTAAACTCTACGGCGCTATTAGCGACCTGCAGAATGCTCACCCCGACGGATTGTTTATTATCGCCTGAGATTTCAACCATGCGAATCTCAAGACTGTGCTTCCTAAACTCCATCAGCATGTGGACTTTGCAACGAGAGGAGCGAACACGCTGGATCTTGTTTACACAAACATCCCCGGTGCGTATCATGCGGAGCCCCGCCACCATCTCGGATACTCAGACCACAGCTCTGTTATGTTAATTCCAGCATACAGACCGCTCGTCAGACGCTCTAAACCGGTTCTGAAACAGGTGAAAACCTGGCCAGAAGGAGCTACTTCTGCTCTTCAGGACTGTTTTGAGTGCACTGACTGGGACATGTTTAGAGAGGCTGCAACCTACGGCGATTCCATCAACTTGGAGGAGTACACATCAAAAGTGACCAGCTACATCAGCAAGTGCGTTGATGATGTGACCATCTCCAAGACTATCACTACACGCTCCAACCAGAAACCGTGGATGACTGCAAATGTGCGTGCGCTGCTGAAACAAAGAGACTCTGCCTTCAGATCAGGGGACAAGGCGGCCTTAAAAACACCAAGGGCCAAACTGTCCCGTGCCATCAGAGAGGCGAAGCGCGCACACGCGAAGAAAATCCACAACCACTTCCAGGACAGCGGAGACACCCGGTGCATGTGGCAGGGCATCCAGGCGATCACGAATTACAAGACCACATCACCTGCTTGTGACCGTGACCCCTCCCTCCCAGATGTGCTGAACGACTTCTACGCCCGGTTCGAGGTGCAAAACAATATGGTGGCGAGGAAAACCATCCCTCCTCCCACTGACCAGGTGCTCTGTCTATCCACAGCTGAAGTGAGGAAAACTCTATGCAGAGTTAACCCATGGAAGTCTGCTGGACCAGACAACATTCCTGGCAGAGTGCTCAGGGAATGTGCAGAACAGCTAGCAGATGTCCTCACTGACATCTTCAACATCTCCCTGAGCAGCAACGTTGTTCCCACGTGCCTCAAGACAACGACCATTGTTCCCGTGCCGAAGAAGTCTTCTGTCTCCTGCCTCAATGACTATCGTCCCGTCGTGCTCACACCCATCGTGATGAAGTGCTTCGAGAGCCTCATCTTGAGGCACATTAAGACCCAGCTTCCACCCTCCCTGGACCCCATGCAGTTTGCGTATCGCCCAAACCGTTCCACGGACGATGCCATCTCCACAACCCTCCATCTGGCCCTCACTCACCTGGATAACAAGGACCCGTATGTGCGAATGCTGTTCATTGACTTCAGCTCAGCTTTCAACACAATCATTCCTCAGCACCTGATCGAGAAATTGAACCTTCTGGGCCTGAACACCTCCCTCTGTAACTGGATCCTGGACTTCCTGACTGAGAGACCTCAGTCAGTCAGGATCGGGAACAGCATCTCCAGCACCACCACACTGAGCACTGGGGCCCCCCAGGGCTGTGTGCTCAGCCCACTGCTGTTCACTCTGCTGACTCACGACTGTGTGGCAATGCACAGCTCGAACCACATCATCAAGTTCGTTGATGACACGACCGTGGTGGGTCTAATCAGCAAGAACGATGAGTCAGCATATAGAGAAGAGGTGCAACGGCTAACTGCCTGGTGTGGAGCAAACAACCTGTCTCGGAACGTGGACAAAACGAAAGAGATGGTTGTGGACTTCAGGAGAGCACAGAGCGACCAATCTCCACTGATTATTGATGGATCCTCAGTGAAGATCGTCAAGAGCACCAAATTCCTTGGTGTTCATCTGGCAGACAACCTCACCTGGTCAATTAACACCAGCTCCATCACCAAGAAAGCCCAGCAGCGTCTCTACTTCCTGAGAAGGCTGAGGAAAACCCACCTCCCTCCCCCCATCCTGTCCATGTTCTACAGAGGGACCATTGAGAGCATCCTGAGCAGCTGCATCACTGCCTGGTTTGGGAACTGCACCGTCTCGGACCGCAAGTCCCTACAGAGGATAGTGGGGACAGCTGAGAAGATCATCGGAGTCTCTCTCCCCTCTATCATGGACATTTACACTACACGCTGCATCCGCAAAGCACACAGCATTGTGGACGATCAAACACACCCTCACACACACTTTTACACTCCTACCATCAGGAAAACAGTTCAAGCATTCGGCCGTCACAACAAGACTGTGCAACAGTTTCTTCCCACAGTAATGAAACGGAACTCTCTCACACACACACACACACACACACACACACATGCACTCAAATGTGTGTAATGAACTGTAAACATTTTCCTGGACTTAACACTTCACACACACTCATCACTCATCTCAATCCATTCCACCACCATTCATTTATTTATTATTTATTATTCTCAACAGTACCACTCTCAACTGCTGTTTTTTGCACATTTATCATTTTCATTGTATTATACTGTTTACATGCTGTTTTTTGCACCTTCGACTGCTGCTGTATTCTTTTTGCACTACACTGTTTACACTCACTTCTGGGATATAGTTTATATTTTGTATAGTTTTTACAGTTTTCTTGTACAGTACTGTATAATCAAGTATACAGTAGGTTTACTGGTCGGCGCTATATAAGGTTTTGTGTCTTGTCTTGTGTCGTCTGTCTGCACTGTCTGTCTGCACTGTTTGCACCAGGTTGCACTCGATGCACTTTATGTAACTTGTGTTGTAGCTTTATGTTGTTTTGTTAGTTGTTGTTTAGTGTAGCACCAGGGTTCTGGAGAAACGTTGTCTCATTTTTACTGTGTACTGTGTACCACTGTGTATAGTAGAAATGACAATAAAAGCCTCTTGACTTGACTTGAACTTCTCCTACAGCTCCTCATATGCCTTTTCCTTGGCTTTCACCACATTCCTCTTCACCTGCTGCTGCATCTCTTTGTTCTCCTGCCTACTTTTTATCTCCCTGTCGATCCCAATTCTGTTTCTCCAACCTCTTTCTCCTTATGCTTTCCTGCACTTCCTCATTCCACCACAACGTCTCTTTGTCTTCCTTTCTATTCCAGATGTTACACCAAGTACCTTTCTAGCTGTCTCCCTCATCACTTCTGAAGTAGTTTCCCAATCATCCAGCACCTCTTCACCACCACCAAACACCTGTCTGACCTCTTACCTGAACCTCACTCTACAGTCCATCAGTTTCCACCATCTTATTCTTCTTTAATCTTCCCTCTCCTCCTTTACTTCACCCTACAGACCACCATCTGATGCTGTCTCGCTACACTGTCCCCTGCCAACACCTTGGAGTGTCCAATCTCCTTCAGGTTGCATCTCCTACATAGAACATAGTCCACCTGTGTGCACCTTCCTCCACTCTTATACATCACCCTGTGATCCTCCTTCTTCTTAAAATATGTGTTCACCACTGCCATTTCCATCCTTTTAGCAAAATCTACCAACATCTGCCCTTCCACATTCCTCTCCTTAAATCCATACCTACCATCACCTCCTCATCACCTCTGTTCCTTTCACCTACATGCCCATATCTACCCTTTTCCTCTCCATCATATCGGCTCCCTCTATCCTGTTACCAGTCATAGTACCAACATTTAAAGTACCAACCCGAACCTCCACTCTCCTCCACTTCTCCTTTCCCTGCTGTCGCTGTAGACGTCTTCCTCCTCTCCTTCTTTGGCCAACAGTAGCCCAATTTCCACAGCTACCCTGTTGGCTGTGTTGGTACCTGTGGTGGTTGTTGGTAACCCGGGCCTTGACTGATCCAGTATGAGATTCGTGATCCACATATTCGATTTTTTCATGTTTTACGCTGGATGCCCTTCCTAACACAACCCTCTCCATTTATCTGGGCTTGAGACCCACACTGAGTGACCTGGCTTGTGCAACCCTAATGGTTGGGTTACCATTAAGTGCTTTATATGTCAGTAGTAGTATTTTATAATCAGTGTGAGATGTAATTGGGAGCAATGTAGATGGTTAAAACAGGGCTGATGTGCTCATATTTTCTAGATCTAGTGAGGACTCTTGCTGCTGCATTCTGAACTAACTGAAGCTTATTTCTGCACTTACTCCAACACCCAGACAGTAAAGCGTTACAGTAGTCTAATCTAGATGTTACAAAAGCATACTCTGGGGATCATCTCATGCCTCACAGAGATAAAGAGGTTATAAAGTTAGAATGTCTATAAGTTTGTTTCTTTGCATGTTTCTCCCTAATGAGTAGGAGCCATGAGATAGAATTGCATCTGATTTATAATTAATTTTCATTTGAATAGATATAATGGTTTTTTTTTTCTTGCAAGTGTGCGCCCTCTATAGGTCGGGGGCCCAGTTATAAGAGTGGGGCAAGGCGTGGCTGTGGAGGTCGGTGCTTGCGCATACTATTTATTGACCTCAGCAAAAAAAAAAGACTCCTGAAGTCAAGCTAATTGTTTGTTTTCTTTCCTTTTTTTTCTAAATAAATATTAGTAATTAACACAGTTAAGCTCTTCTCATTTTACTTTTACACGTTAACACCGGTAACCTCAGTAGTGGTGAGCAAACAAAAGGAGCAATGTAGATCCTATTCACCATTCACCATTCACCATTACAGATCCAGTGGTGACTGTGGTGAAGGAAAAACTCATCCTCATCTTCCACACTGAATGTCCATCATTACAGTTCCATCAATGTTGAGGTTATAAAGTATTCACTGATGACACTTAGACTTACAGAACTGTTCAAACAAACTGTGGTCCTTTTTTCTTTATATCTGCTGCCTCTGGGTAAAAATATACATAAACATGGGATTCGCTTCCATTGCTATGCTGATGATACACAGCTGTATATTTCAGCAAAGTCAGATGAGAGAGATCAGCTTAACAATGTTGAGGAGTGTGTAAAGGACATTAGACAGTGGATGCTTGATAACTTTCTTCTGCTCAACTCGGATAAGACAGAAGTACTTTTACTAGGACCACATGCAGCTAGAAGTAAACTTTCCGATTACGTAGCATCTCTGGATGGTGTTTCTGTTTCAGTGTGTACAGCAGTCAAAGACCTCGGTGTGATTATTGACCCGAGTCTTTCCTTTGAGTCTCACGTGAATAATATCACCAGGATCTCCTTCTTTCACCTTAGAAATATTGCTAAAATTAGAAATATGATGTCGTTACAGGATGCAGAAAAACTAGTTGATGTTTTTGTAACATCTGGATTAGACTACTGTAACGCTTTACTGTCTGGGTGTTGGAGTAAGTGCAGAAATAAGCTTTCAGTTAGTTCAGAATGCAGCAGCAAGAGTCCTCACTAGATCTAGAAAATATGAGCACATCAGCCCTGTTTTAATCATCTACACTGCTCCCAATTCCATCTCACACTGATTATAAAATATTACTACTGACGTATAAAGCACTTAACGCTCTCACGCTGCAGTATCTGAGTGAACTTCTGTACCAGGATGATCCTCCACACCTACTTAGTTTAAAAAGTGCAGGCTATTTGGTAGTACCTGAAATAATGAAGACTACACTAAGGAGCAGATCTTTCTCTTATAAAGCCCCATGTTTATGGAACAGCCTTCCAATCTGTGTTTAGTGAACACAACAAGCTCTGGTGGCCATGGACATGAACTCTGCAAGATCACCACCAGGTCCGTTCATTAAGGCGACCATGCTAGTTTTCAGCACTTCCTGTACCGCAGCGTGCAGCTAGCAGATGGATGGTTTAGCCTGGTTGTCCTTGGCTCTGGACAATCACTTATTAATTATTTAGAAAGCCCAGAAGGTTTTTCGAGCACCACATGGACATCCAGCAGTTCAGTAACCATAACCTGTTGTAAGCTACATAACACAAAATTAAATTTGTTTACATATTCAACAATAAGGTCCTGTGAGCACCACAATTCTCCACATATTCCAGAATGACAATGAAGTTCAACTAAAGCTCAACTAAAGGATATTCTCTATTCGGTTTTTCTTTATATTTTTTATGTTGTAGACGGTCTAGAATCTTTTTTAATTTTTAGCATTTTGTATTGATTGTTCGTTACAGATTCCTTAAGTATATTAAGCTGGTGTTTGCCATCTGACTTTGCTTGAAACAAACAATTGTGTGACATAAGTATAGCAGTAGAATCGATGCTTAAACATAATCATACCCAGAGGTATTGTATAAAAGAAAAAAGCAGAGGCCTACAACAGATGATAATTAACTATTAATTGCTCTCAGTTGGTTAAAAGTTCACCTTAAGCTAAACTTACTACCTAAGGGAAAAATATTGAGGGTAATTCCCAGTTTAAACTCCCTTGCTACTCAATTTGTCATGTTTTGGAATTGCAACTAGCAGCAATTATGGAATACGAGCCACAGATTTGGTACTACAGACCCGAACCTATGAACAGCAAACATTTCACATATAGCAGTGAGTCAAATAAAAAAACATAAAATCGCATTGTCTTCTATGTATGACGTACAAATATTGATATACATGACACAAAGTCTTTAATATTTACAGAATTACTTAAACCTGACCATAATACGGCCCATCACAGAATACTATTAACATGAGGTAAATGTTGATCTTTGTTGTCATCAAAAGGACTTAAGTGGCCTGCATAGACAGTCATAAGACATATTGCATAAAAATGTTCATTGTTTAAAGAGCTATACAAATACAAATTACTTGAATTGAAGCATAATAATAATAATAAATGCATAATAAATTATATTCTCATTATTTAATTTAAATTTAATGGAAAATATATATTAAATATATTAGACATTTTGTGTACAGATTTGGGCTTCATATAGAATATAATATACCAATTCCAAATACAATATTTAACAAAATTGATGTAGACATTATAATATATTGTACAATAAATGAATATTGATTTATTTTCAACATGCAAAAAAAATCTACATCTAAAACTAAACTTGTACACGACTCCCCCAAATAATCAGTCTCCTGATACTGTTAAAAATCTCATGCATTTTTAATCCATATATAATTGGATTTATGAGAGGAGGAACAACTAACGGGATTACTGACAGGATAATGGTAATTGCATGTGGAATTTGTTTTGATTCTATTCTGTTATTTATTACTTCAAAACATGCATTGATAGAGAAATTTATGAAAATTAAAAGATGTGGTAAACAGGTCTGTAAAGCTTTTCTTCTAAAATCTTTTGAATTCTTTAAACACACAGCAAGAATTCGAATGTACGAGAAGATTATAAAAATCACTGGAGGAAAGACAGCGATGCTGAAAATAAAGAGCCCCCATGAGTTATTCAGAGATATTTCACCACAGCTTAATTTCACAATAGAATAATTATCACAGTATATTCTGTTTAATTTAGATTTACACAGCTGCAGACGGGATGTTAGAAGAACACCAACAGCATTTTCACAGCAAGGCACAAACCATGACAAAAATATTAGCTTTCTGACAGTGGACATTTTTATAAGAGTTGCATAATGTAAAGGTTTACAGATGGACACATATCTGTCATAAGCCATAGCTGATAGGAGTGTAAACTCTGATGATCCATATGTGTAAATACAAAATGCTTGAAATAAACAAGCTCCAAAAGAAGTGATTTGTTTTTCAGACAGTAAATCAGTGAGAAGTTTTGGATAAAGTGCAAATGATCCAAAGAGAGCATTACAAAGTAAAGCAGCAATGAAAATGTACATGGGCTCATGGAGACATTTCTTTTTGAATATAACTGAAATAATAACAGTATTAAAACAGATAATCATTATATAAAATATGAAAGTAAACATAAAATAAAGATATCTGTAATGCACTAAATCCACATGTCCCTCTAGTGTTAAATATGTTACATTGACTGAATAATCCATTTATTTTGACAATTAGTCCATGTTATTTTCTGGTAGTCCTTCAGAGAGCACAGTGTAAAGATAAACCTCTGCTGGTGTGAAGAAATCTCCGTCACAGACATTTATACTCCAAATCAATCTCAGAGGTGTTTTTCTCATCCATACACATTTTATTAGCTGATTTGCTGAAAGATAAGACCCACCTTCTTCCCAATCTTCAATCTTCCTTTCAATAGTGTTTATATATATAATATTTCAGTAGAGTTTAATAATAATAATAACATACTAAGTACTCAATTATCTGATCTAATATACTGTATGATGAGGCAGGATCTGAGTGCTTATACTCAGCATGTTGTTTATTAGGACAAATTCATAGTGTAGTTCTACTGGCTAGCAGGAACAGATATAGATTCATAAATTCATACTTAAAAACTCCAAAAACAGATTAGGGTTTACCTACAAAACACAGTGAACATAGATTAGAAAAGACATGGCTTACAAAAATAACAGATGATCTGGACTCAAAACTCATCAAAATAAACATGTCAAGTGGGTACTGGAACCAGGGGTAAGATGCCCTTACTTGCTGCAGAAGGTGGGCTTCGCATAGGATCACTGACCTCCATTTATCACCAGTATGCAGACATACTAATCAATATAGAGTTCAGAGTAGGTAAAGTTGGTAGTAGGTAAAACTGATCATAAATTTAATGTCACTAAAGGAGTGTAATATAAAGCAGCATTTTATTGGTTACAAACAAATATTGGGCAAAATGTGTGTATTGCTATTTTGCGTTACTGCCATTATAAAATATAATGCATTAAACTCTGCTGTACATTGGACTTTTTAGGTCAGACTTTGTGTGGGCTTTAACTGCTTTGGTGCATCATTGGATATAATACTTGTATAACTTGAATTACTTGTAACTTTTCTCCTAATGAGTAAAAGCCATTAAAATAACTTTGGTATGGTCAGTAAATATGAAAACTCACATCCTTAAGATGGGTTTTTTGTACTATGAGATTTTAGTCATTTAGTAATCCCATAACATATCTCAAATTAAAATGTATTTTTCACATACACATTCATACGGAATACGACATGCAGTGAAATGCTTTTTACAACTGTCCAACATTAAAACATAAAAAATAGAAATAGAAAATATTTTGTTTTATGAATTCCAGAAAGGGATGGAGGAGTACATCAGATATTGACAGAATACTGAATACTGATCCACTGTGGTGACTCCTAATGGGAGAAGCCGAAAGAAGAAGAAGAAGAAGTGTGATTTGTTCTTAAAGTATCCATGTGCAGTATGGTGTGGCATAAAGTGACGCTGTGCTGTGCAAGTCCAGAGTTAAAGTGTCGTATAAGTATTGCAAAACAAAGTTGCAGAATTAATTATAAAATAAATTACATAAATAATAATTGTGCAGTGAAGACAAAGAAAAGTGAGACAGAGAGAGAAGTCCAGGTAGTAGTTCCTGGGTTTTTCTTAGTTTCAACTCTGAATGGCCTGTGTGAAGAAGCTCCTCCTCGTTCTCTCTGTGTTCGCTTTCAAGGAGCTGAATCGCTTCTCTGAACGTAACAAAGAAAAGAGTCCATTTTTGGGATGGCTGAGGTCCTTTACAATCTTCCTGGCTCTGGTCCTGCACCAGTGCTGTAAATGTCCTGCAGGTTAGGGAGCTCGGTGTGGATGGTATGTTCAGCTGACCGCACCACCCTCTAGACGGCTCGTCTGTCTTGCATGGTGCTGTTCCCGAACCAGGAAGTAATGATACCAGTCAGAACGCTCTCAATGGTGCAAGTGTTAAAGTTCCTTTAGAACCTGACAATGTAGTTTAAAGTCTCAGATGATACAGATGCTGCCAGGATTCTTTAACAGGGCCTGGTTTTTCAAAAGGTTTAATCCTGATAAAATTTATCCGGATTTAGTAATCCTTTTTTTGCGATCCGTGATCACGTAATCCATCTTACTTCTTGAGCCAGTTTTTCAAAGCAACATCGGATTGGATCAAACTGATCCGGATAGGAACTTTTCAGAATCACCACATCTGGATAACCAGTGCTCAAACAGGATAGGAAATCACAATGTAGAACTATAGATATGTAAAGAGCAACACGTAGAACAGCCAGTGTGGAGTTAATATAAGTTTATTATTTGAAATGAAAACACACATTTAAAAGAAACTAAACACAAGAAAAAGCCCACTCCATCCTCTTCCAGCAGCCCCCTCATCTGAGACCTACAACACAAACACTGTACATTGAGGATATGTTCATAACAAGTTTCAAATATAGATGTATTGAATTAAAAAAAGACTTAATGTCAAATTCTCCACAATAATTTCAGACTTCCTCATCTGATGTGGAGAGACCAGCTTGTCTGAGCGTAGCCTTTAGGAGGCGGATCTCAAAGTCTGGCCTTGGTTTGCTGCAGTTTGGTCAGAGTCAGATGTTCCTCTGCCAGATGAAGCTGTGCTTCTGCCCTTTCAGTCTCTATTTGCAGAAGTGCCTTGTAATCATCATCTTTGTTTGATGAAGGCGCTTCAAGCCTTTGCTCTGAGATCCATGGTTCCGTTGCTTTACTATAGTGAACATTGTTCATCAATTATAGGCCGTGGGTCCAATTGCATCAATTGAACACAAGCCAAAACTAATCAGTTGTAATAGGTGTGTCTGAAAAAAGACCAACTACACAGCCATATAAATCAGAATTTCTCAGATGATCCACAGAGAGACAGTGAAATGGCAGGTGTTGTCCACCACCACAAGACCAGATTCTCATTGCTCTCCGATTTTATGCATGTGGGACTTTCTATCGGGTTGTTGGTGACTATATGGGAGTGGTGAAATCAGCTGTGTGTGATGTGGTGAGAGATCGCACTGGTGGTGTGTCAATCGCACTGGCCAGCCTGGTCAATGAATTTGTTTCTTTTCCAAAGGACAACCAGATTGCCCAGGCCAAGCGCAGCTTTTTTCTTTTGGGGAATGTGCCCAATACTATTGGAGCAATCGACTGCACACATGCATATACAAGCACCTGGTGAGAATGAATGGGAGTTTATAAACAGAAAATCATCACTAACTGCGTTGTCAAGTGGCCTGGGTCTGTCCATGATGCACGCATCCTGAGGGAGAGCGCTCTATATAGAGACCTCCAAACCAACCGACCGGATGGCATAATATTAGGAGACAGTGCCTACCCACTCCTACCATGGCTGATGACTCCTTTTCTAACAGCAAATACACCGGCGCTGGCACGCTTCAACACTGCTCATTGCAGAGCAAGATGTGCAATTGAGCGTTTAAATGGCGTTCTTAAGAGGCGCTTTGCATGCTTTAACTACCTGAGAGTGGAACCACAGAAAGCATGCAACATAACCCTCGCCTGTATTGTCCTGCACAACATCGCTACTAAGCGCAATGTCCCTCTCTGTGCTGACAATGATGCACCTGAGCCCCTTGGAGACCCTAACCAACCTCCTGCATTTTGCCAGAACAAGCAAACAGGACGTGCAACAAAGGGACGCAATAGTTAGACACAATTTCTGATTTGGAATTGTTTTGGATTTCAAAAATCAGTGATTGTCATTCTTTGCATTTTTGGGGTTATTCTGTAATCATTGCATGCATCAGTAATAAATATTCTAAAAACAAAAATATTTTCGATTGTGATGAATATATATATATCAATTAGTGACAGAATAACATTTATTGTTTTTTGTCAATTTTGACAGCTGTTTTGGGGATTAGGCCTGTACTGAAAGGCTACCTAATCATTGTAGCCTGACGGATGAACAAATACAATTAACACCTTATGAATAAATAGGATATCTTGTAAGATACTGCGTGTTACAAATATAGTATTATTTGATAAATTTTTAAAGTTTTCATTACTTTTTGGGCATGGAATCCACGCTGAATCCACCCTTCTGATGGGATCAGTTTAATCCAGATTTTTTGGATCAAAGTGATCCAAATCCTCCAAAAAGCTCTGAAAAACCCAAACTAAAGGTTTGATCCGGATCAAAACCAAGATTGGATTACATGATCTAATCCGATTATGTAATCCGTTTTCAAGATTTGATTCAATCTGTTATCCAAAATCCTAATGGATTACTTTTGAAAAACCGGGCCCAGGGTGTTGATTAGATTAGATTAGATTCAACTTTATTGTCATTACACATGTACAAGGCAACGAAATGCAATTTGGGTCTAACCAGAGTGCAATAACAGCAAGTGCAGGATATATAGTTTTTACATGATTTACATAGTTAAATAAAATTAAATATAGACTATAAACAATAATTTAAAGATGTATATGTACTATAATTGTAGTATATAGATGAATATATATATGTACTAAGAACATAATATACAGATTCATTTATAAATGTACTATAAACAATAATATACAGATGAATATATATACACAGAGATTTACAGAAGGATGTGAACGGTGAACATCATAAATTGCTATAACTATAAACAGAGAATGGGTATATATACAATGGTAATAATTTAATAGTGAGCAGCAATACTATTAAGAGCAGTATGCAAATGAGCATAGGTTTGTGTAAGCAGTCCGTGCAATACCAAAGTGTGAGGTGAGAAATGATCAGTGTCTCGGTGAGCATGCGTTTTTGAGTAGACAGTCCATTAGCGAAATAACGAAGTGTGAGGTGTGGGGGGAAATGTGGTAGTGTATCAGTGAGTGTCAGAGTTCACTAAAGAGACAGCTCTAAGAAAAAAGCTGTTCTTTAATCGGCTGGTCCTGGTCCGGAGGCACCTGTAATGCCTGCCGGAGGGCAGAAGAGTAATAAGTCTATGGGCGGGATGAGAGGAGTCCTTAAGAATGTTGCGAGGTCGACGCAGACAGCGTTTTTTATGTCCTCCATGGCTGGGAGTGGAGTCCCTGTCATGTGCTGGGCAGTTTTCACCACCCGCTGCAGTGCCTTATGCTCTGCAACAGAGCAGCTCCCATTCCAGACTGTGACACAGCTGGTCAGGATGCTTTGTATTGCACAGCGGTAGAAGTTCACCAGGATATCCGAGGAGAGATGATTTTTCTTAAGTGTCCTCAGGAAAAAGAGGCGCTGGTGAGCCTTCTTTACTAGGCTAGAGGTGTTGATATTCCAGGACAGGTCCGCCGAGATGTGGATCCCCAGGAACTTGAAACTGGAGACGCGCTCAACAGCCATCCCATTGATGTGGGTGGTGTCATATGTGCCCCTTGTCTCCTTCCTGAAGTCCACAATAAGCTCCTTTGACATGGAGGTGTTAAGGAGCAGGTTATTGTTATTGCACCATGTGGCTAGGTGCTGGATCAATCTCATCATTGTTGGTCATGAGACTAATCACGGTAGTGTCATCTGCAAACTTGATGATGGAGTTAGATCCATTCACAGGCCTGCAGTCGGAGGTGAAGAGGGAGTAGAGGAAGGGGCTCAGCACACAGCCCTGTGGTACACCAGTGTTGAGTGTGATGGTGTTGGAGCAGATGGAGCTAGATCGAACCTGCTGGGGTCTGTTGGTCAGAAAGTCCATGAGCCAGTTGCAGGTGGAGGTGTTAATGCCCAGATCTAGAAGTTTGGCTATTAACTTGGATGGAATGATGGTATTGAATGCTGAGCTTAGGGCAACAAACAGCATACGTGCATAAGTGTTTTTATTATCCAAGTGTGTGAGCACAGAGTGCAGTGCCATGGAAACTGCATCTTCTGTGCTCCTATTGCTGCGGTAGGCAAACTGGTGGGAGTCTAATATGGATCGCAGAGAGTCCTTCAGGTGTGCCAGGACCAGCCGCTCAAAGCACTTCATGACAGTGGGTGTCAGTGCTACAGGCCGGTAGTCGTTCAGGCACGTTGGGTTGGAGTGTTTTGGCACTGGCACAATGGAGGTGCATTTAAAGCAAGTGGGAACAGCTGCTTGGGCAAGAGACAGGTTGAAGATGTCAGTAAAAACCTCAGCGAGCTGCTCAGCACATGCCCTGAGTACGCATCCAGGGATGTTGTCTGCCTCAGCGGCTTTGTGTGCGATGATCTGGCTCAGTGCATTGCAGACATCTGTGGAGAAGAGTTTGATTGGAGAGTCATAAGCCGAGAGTTTAAGCTTTGTGGCAGTTTCTTTGTTGTCTCTCTCAAAGCGAGCATAAAAGTCATTAAGCTCATTCAGAACGAGGACATCAGTTACAGCAGGGGTGGGGTGGGAGGATTTGTAATCACTGATGGCCTGGATGCCTTGCCACATGCGTCAAGGGTCAGAGTTGGAAAAATGCTCCTCAATCTTTAGCTTGTAGCAGTGCTTGGCCTCTTTGATGCCGCTCTTCAAATTAGCTCTGGATGTAGTGTAGGCCTGAGCATCATCTGACCTGAAGGCAGTAGTGCATGCCTTCAGCAGGAGGCACACCTTCTTGTTCATCCATGGCTTCTGATTTGGGTATGTGATGATCTTATTCTGGGTAGTATCACTGTCTATGGTGGAACTGATGTAATCCAGTACAGAGGAGGTGTAGCAGTCAATGTCTGTGTGAGAGTCACTGGTGGCCTGAGAAGCAAATGTACTCCAGTCTGTGTGTAAAAACCTTTCCTGAAGTGTGAAATCTGCCTCTGTGCACCTCACCTTCTTGGTTCTCACTGATGGCTTTACCCAGTTGATAAAGGGTGCATATTTGGGGGTGAGAAACAAAGAAAAGTGATCTGACTGTCCCATGTGGGGGAGGGGGGTCGCAACGTATGCTCCAGCCATGTTTCTGTATACATGGTCCCTCTGGTGTGACAGGAAACATGCTGATGAAATTTTGGAAGAACTGCTTTTAAGTTTGAGTGATTAAAATCTCCCGCAACAATAAACGCAGCTTCCGGTTGAACAGTCTGTTGTTTACTGATGGCCGCATAAAGTTCTTTCATAGCGAGCTTAGCATCAGCATCGGGGGAATGTAAGCAGCAGTAATAATAGTGGAAGTGAACTCCCGCGGTAGATAAAACGGTCTACATTTAACCATAAGAAACTCCAGGTTAGCTGAACAAAGACTCTCGACAGTAACAGAGTTCGTGCACCAAGCTTTGTTAACATAAATGCACAATCCACCGCCTCTGGTCTTACCGGAACCATCTAATGTCCAATCCGCCCGGAGTGTGTGTCATCTCGCTAGCTCAATAGCATTGCCTGGAATGCCGCTGTGTAGCCATGTTTCCGTGAAGATCATGACATTACAGTTCTAAAGTTTCATGCTGTGTGTGATGCTGAGTCGAATCTCCTCCATTTTGTTTACTAGTGACCGAACATTGGCAAGGAAGATGCTGGATAAAGAGAGCCGGTGCGGTGTTAGCTTTAGCTTAGCTTTCACTCCACCAAGCTTCCCCCACCTTTGTTTACGATCTCGACGACGCCTGCGAGCACTTCCGCCCGGCCGTGTAGAATGAGCTGCCTCGGGTGCTCTGGTGATCTCAGGAAGGAGATGAAGGTTGTCAATAAAACTGTCGGGAAGTCGTAAACCAATATCCAAAAGCTCACGTCAGGTGTACGATGTATATGCACAGCTGTTCTGCACAAACAGACCCGATATGAGCAACAGAAATACAGCAAAATTGCAGATTCTGGAGAGACCCTGAGCCTTGCGATGTGCTCGTGCCGCCATCTTGGGTCACTGTAGTGACAGGACCAAGACAGGTCCTGTGTGATGTTAACACCTAGGTACCAGAAACTGTCAACTTTCTCCACTTGGGTCTTGTTGATGTTTGGTGGTTGGTATAACCGCTCCTGCTTCATGCTGAAGTTCTCTATCAACTATCATCGTTGGAGATCAGGCCCACAACAACAGTGTCGTCAGCAAACTTGATGCTGGTGGTGGAGCTGGAAGTGGTCACACAATCATATGTGTACAGTGAGTACAGCAGGGGGCTTAGAACACAACCCTGAGGAGTTCCAGTGCTGAGGGTGAGGGTGGATGAGGTGTGTTTTCCCATGCGTACGGCTTGTGGTCTGTCAGGAAGTTGGAGATCCATTGACACAGCAGCAGGCTGAGTCCCAGGACCTCCAAATTAGAGGTTAGCGTGGGGGGGAATTATGACGTTGAATGTTGAACTGTAGTCCTCAATCAGCATTTCAGCATAATTCCCTTTTTTGCAGTCCAGTTGGCTCATCATTGTGTGAAAAAGATGAGCAATGGCATCCCTCAGTAGAGTGGTTTTGGCAGTATGTGAACTGTAGAGGATCCAGTGTGTCTTGTAGTGATGAACACAACAGAAAAACCCAAATTCATTTTCAGTAAGAACAGTGTTGTTGATCTCTTTATTTTGCCAGTTCATCAAAGTCTGGAGTAAGTTTTGTTGTGGCAATTCTCAGGATAGAGCCGAGGCATTGGTCAGTTAACCTGGATCTGTGAGGGGCTTTGTTGATGTTCATGATGCTGAATGTCTGCTCACATACCTAGGTCAAACCAAACAAAGTCAGCATCTTTTGTGCCGTCTTCCGGAGGTTTGGAAACATGGCTTCGTTAAGTAAAGCACAAACGTCATTCAGTTTATGAGAGCTGAACTTCTCCTTTAAGACGGAGTCAGATTGAAGATCGATCAGTTCCAATTGCACTTCTCGTGGTGAGGTTCCAGGGCCACGTGACAGGACACCAGCTGAAGTGACTTTTCAATGTTTTCAAAGTCAGAGCGATGGCTCAATTCTTTGTGCAGGTCATCCAGTAATTTGCTGTATTTCTTTGCATTTTGCGTCACCTCATTCTGCGTGCCAAGTGTGGCGAAATTAGTGAAAGATGTGTTTGCAATTTGTCTAGAGAATAAAGTAAGCTTAGATTTGAAGGCTGAAACATTTGTGCACAAACTGTTCTTTCCCCTGTAGTTTCTCATTCAAGTGTGAAAATATGTCCACAGCAAACGCAAAATCACAAAACCAGTTCTTGTTGCTTAGATCAGGAAATTCGTCAGATTTCCCCACTGACTCCAATCTCCTCTTTCAGGTCCCACACTCGTTGGAGCATTTTGCCCAAACTCATCCAGCGGACATGAGAGTGGTGCAGCAACTCCTGATGATCAGCATCAGTTTCCTAGAGGAACTTGATGGAATGTCGTTACTGAAGTCCACGCGCACGTATAAAGTTGACAAGTTTAAGCTGCAATAAAGACTTGCAAAGCGATTCCTGATGGATGATGCAGTGAAGGAACATAACATACCATCATAACACTGGCAAGTTTACTCCAAGCTAGCTTATGTCTTTTGATGGCAACAGACACCATGTTATATAAATCTCCTCCCCGAGTTTTTCCCTTCCGTACCGATTTTTTTAAACTTGCCCTAACACTCCGGACGCAAGACAACTGCCGTCTGTATATTCTTTTAAAAACTTGCCTTCGGAGAAAGGCTTGCTAGCTTTTGCTAATTTGAATGCCAGCAAAAAAACTTGCCTTGGTACTTGACTCTTGAATCGCAGTTTGCCGGTGAAATTTTTTTTGCTGAGTCTGTAAATTAGCTGCCAACCTCTGAGCCGTAGCCGCCCGTTCCTGCATTGACTGCTTGCTAGCATAGTTGACATGCTTCATAGCAAAGTGACGGCTGATATTGTACTCTTTGAAAACCGTGATAGTTTCTTAGCATATTAGGCATACAGCCTTTGATCGGACTTCAGTTAACAAATATTTTGTTATAGATAGATAGATAGATAGATAGATAGATAGATAGATAGATAGATAGATAGATAGATAGATAGATACAACTTTATTGTCATTGCATTGTACAGGTACACAGCAACGAAATGCAGTTTGGCATCTACCAGAAGTGCAAAATGTAGCAGTTGTGCAAAAAGTGCAGATAAATATCTAGCATATTTACAGTGCAGATAACTATCTGGCATATTTACAGCAGTGGTATATATATGAAGTATATACAGTGAATAAATATAAAGGCTATGAAGGTTACAGATCACAGGATTATGGCAGTAAGGAGTAGCAAGCTGAATAAACAGTCTACTATATATAAAAAATATATATATATAAATATATACACATACATTATATACACAGATTAATGTGAAATGTTGGGCAGAATGTACAGTGATGATAAATATACATACAGATATAAAAGTGCAGATGTACTGAGGAGTGAAAAAGATATAATATGAAGTATGTACATGTATTGTACAGAGGTTATATACAGTCTTTTGTTTATGTTTGTTTTGTAGTGATTTAGCGGTGTAGTGTTGAGTTCAGTAGTGTGATGGTGGATGGAAAAAAGCTGTCCCTGAACCTGCTGGTTCTGGTGCGTAAGTTCCTGTATCTCCTTCTTGATGGAAGGAGGTTAAACAGTTTATGACTGGGATGTGAAGAGTCCTTGATGATGCTGTGAGCTCTGCGCAGACATCTGCTGTGGTGAAGGTGTTCAATGGCAGGTAGTTGGGTGCCAGTGATGCGTTGGGCGGTTTTGACCACCCTTTGCAGTGCTTTACGTTCACACACAGTGGAGCCTCCGTACCATACAGTGATGGAGTTGGTCAGGATGCTCTCAATGATGCAGCGGTAGAAGCTCGTTAAAATCCCCGGGGACAGATGAGATTTCTTGAGACTTCTCAAGAAGTACAGGCGTTGTTGTGCTTTTTTAACCAGAGCTGACGTGTTCTGCTGCCATGTCAGATCCTCAGAGATGTGAACTCCCAGGAACTTAAAGCTGGAGACTCGCTCTACCTCGGTTCCATTGATGTTGACTGGTAGATGTCTCCTGCTGTTGGATTTCGGAAGTCCACAATGAGCTCTTTGGTCTTTGTGGCGTTGAGAGTCAGGTTGTTGGTGGCACACCATGCTGCCAGATTACGGATCTCTTCCTGTAGGCCGATTCGTCGTTGTTGTCGATCTGGCCGACCACGGTGGTGTCATCTGCATACTTGATGAAGATGTTGGAGTTATACAGAGGAGCACAATCGTGGGTGAACAGGGAGTAGAGCAGTGGGCTCAGAACACAGCCCTGCGGTATGCCAGTGTTCAGAATTAGGGTTGAGGATACCTGGTTTCCCAACCTGACAGATTGAGGTCTGTTGGTGAGAAAGTCCAGAATCCATCTGCAAGTGGAGGTGCAGATACCCAGTTCACTGAGCTTAGTGATCAGTACAGTGGGGAGGACTGTATTGAACGCAGAGCTAAAGTCAATGAACAGCATTCTGATGTACGTGTTGCTTTTATCCAGGTGGGTGAGAGCAGAATGAAGAGCTGTGGAAACTGCATCCTCTGTTGACCTGTTCGGGCGATAGGCAAACTGGTATGGGTCCAGTGTAGGTGGTAGGCCCGCAGTGAGGTGATTCAGGACCAGTTTCTCAAAGCACTTCATAGCAATGGGGTGAGTGCAACCGGGCGAAAGTCATTCAGGCATTTAGCAGCTGAGTGCTTAGGCACTGGTATGATAGTAGTGGTCTTCAGGCATGTTGGTACCGTGGCTTGGGCCAGTGACAGGTTGAAAATGTCAGTAAAAACCTGTGCCAGTTGTCCAGCGCATGCTCTGAGAACACGTCCCGGTATGCCGTCCGGGCCAGCTGCCTTCGTGCATCCACTCTGCTGAACACTGAATAGACGTCCGTTGTTGAGATTGAAAGTGGGCTGTAAGCAGTAGCAGAGTCCGTGGTTGGTGTAAAATGTCCTGTGCTTTGGTCAAAACGAGCAAAAAAGTGATTAAGTTCGTTCGGTTGGAAGGCACTGCTGGTTGGTTGAGCTGTGGGTTTGTAGTCCGTGATTGACTGGATGCCTTTCCACATGCGTCTGGGGTCAGAGTTGTGGAAGTGCTCTTCTATGTGGCGTTTAAATGTGAGCTTTGCTTTCCTGATGCCTCTTTTCAGGTTGGCCCTGGCTCTGTTGTAGTCCTGTGCACTGCCAGATTTAAAGACAGCATCTCTTGCTTTCAACAGGAGACGGACTTCAGAGTTCATCCACGGCTTCTGGTTAGAAAGCATTTCACGTGTTTGACAGTAGTGACATTGTCAATGCACGTGTTAATATGGTCCAAAACAGATGATGTGTAACTGTCCATGTCTGTGTGAGAGTCCAGTGTGGCCTGTGAAGCGAACATGTTCCAGTCAGTATCCTGAAACTGTTGTTGTAGAGAAGAAATGGCCCCCTCTGGCCATACCTTTACTGTCCTCACAGCTGGTTTCACACGTTTGATTAGTGGTGTGTATTTGGGTAGCATGAACAAAGAGAGGTGATCAGACTGACCCAGGTGGGGAGGGAATGGCTGTGTATGCCCCAGGTATGTTTGTGTATACCTGGTCCAGTGTTTTGTCCTCTAGTAGAGCAGGAGACATTGCGGTGAAATTTTGGTAAGACAGATTTCAGGTTGGAGTGGTTGAAATCTCCAGCGACAATGATAGCTCCTTCAGGATGTGCAGACTGCTGTTTGCTGATAGCTGCATGCAGTTCCTCCATAGCTAGCTTAGCATTAGCATCCGTGGAATGTACACAGCAGTCACAACAATGGCTGAGAATTCTCTCGGTAAATAAAAGGGTCTGCACTTAATCATCAAATACTCTAAATGAACAGAGCAATGACTTTCAGTAACAGTAGAGTCCGTGCACCATGAGTTGTTAACATAAATGCACAGACCTCCACCTCTGCGCTTACCAGAGTCCTCTGCCGTCCTGTCCGCCCGATAAACACTGCGACCCCCGAGCTCAATGGCGCTGCTGGGAATGTTGTTGTTGAGCCATGTTTCCGTGAAAATCATGACATTACATTCCTTAATCCGTTTGTGTGATGATATCCGAGCAGCAACTCATCCATTTTATTAGCAAGAGACCGTACATTGGCAAGGAAGACGCTTGGAATCGCTGGTTGATGCGGGTTTAGCCTTAGCTTAGCCCTGATGCCGCCTCGCTTCCCCCTCCTTTGTTTACGGTCTCGCCGCCGGCGCTGTGGTCTCACTGTCGGCCGAGCTGGATCAGCGGTCCGCGGTGTTCGGGCAATTTCCCGAGGGAGTTCAAAGTCCGTTGAAAGCCCGTATCTGTGAGTGTTGCCGATGTTTAGTAATGCTTCTCGGCTGTATGAGATGTGTGCAAGCCTGTTCTGCGTGAATAAACTTGCTGTTGATGGAGAAATTGCTACTAAATCGCAAAATCTGGAGAGATGCTGGGCCTCGCGTTGTGCACGCGCCGCCATCTTGGTTCAGTTCAGTTATCCACTCTGTATTAGACACTCGGCGCTCACTATCCACTTTTCTTTTCTTTCATAAGCTCATTTTTGCAAAAGGGCTCATAGGATGGTCACGTTTGGTGGGCCGGATTAATAAGCCCAATGGGCCGTAGTTTGCCCATGTCTGCCCCGGGATGATGTAGCGCCACTTAAGACGAAAATGATCAGGGAGAAAAAATCAGCACAGTGGTATAATGATCATACACACACCTTAAAACAGACCACTCTGAAATTAGAACGTAAATTGAGTCAAACGAAATTGACAGTATTTCAAATAGTTCTAGAAAATCTCTTAGTGCTGCTGATCAGCATATTTCTCCTCTTTCATAGAAAATAACAAGCAGAATCCTAGATTTCCAGATGGTTAATATAAATCCAAGTTATTTTATAAATAACCCTGTAGACAGCAGTGTCATTATAGCAGATAATCAACTACAAGCTTCACTCCTATTCATGTGAATGACCTAATTTCATTAATCTCCTCATCAAAATCATCAACCTGCATTCTGCATCCCTCACCTACAAGTTTCCTCAAACATATATAATATATGATCAGCATAGCAATGATGCAAAAATAGCAGATAATTAAGCAAGGATACTTGACTGGGATTAGGCAAGATGTCACAACTGGCATGTTACAGGTGAAGCCCAGTCTGGAGAACCTTGCTAAAGCTAATGGCAGTCTGCTAGAAGTGCTTTAAGTGTATGTTCTGTGTGTAGCTCTGTGTTGTGTATGTAAATGTGTTGTGTGCAGCTCTGTGTTCTGTATGTAGCTCTGTGTTGTGTGTGTAGCTCTGTGTTGTGTGTGTAGCTCTGTGTTGTGTATGTAGCTCTGTGTTCTGTGTGTAGCTTTGTGTTGTGTATGTAGGTCTGTGTTGTGTGTATGTGTGTGTAGCTCTGTGTGTGTGTGTAGCTATGTGTTGTGTATGTATATGTGTTCTGTATGTAGCTCTGTGTGTGTGTAGCTCTGTGTTGTGTGTGTGTGTGTAGTTCTGTGTTGTGTGTGTAGCTCTGTGTTGTGTGTGTAGCTCTGTGTTGTGTATGTAGCTCTGTGTGTGTAGCTCTGTGTTGTGTATATAAATGTGTTGTGTGTAGCTCTGTGTTGTGTATGTAAATGTGTTGTGTGTGTGTAGCTTTGTGCTGTGTATGCTAATGTGTTGTGTGTGTAGCTCTGTGTTGTGTATGTAAATGTGTTGTGCGTGTAGCTTTGTGTTGTGTATGTTAATGTGTTGTGTGTAGCTCGGTGTTGTGTATGTAGATCTGTGTTGTGTGTGTAGCTCTGTGTGTGTGTGTTGTGTGTATAGCTCTGTGTTGTGTATATAAATATGTTGTGTGTGTAGCTCTGTGTTGTGTGTATGTAAATGTTGTGTGTGTGTGTAGCTCTATGTTGTGTGTGTAGCTCTGTGTTGTGTGTGTAGCTCTGTGTTGTGTGTAGCTCTGTGTTGTGTGTGTAGCTCTGTGTTGTGTATGTAAATGTGTTGTGTATGTAGCTCTGTGTTATGTGTGTAGCTCTATGTTGTGTGTGTGTAGCTCTGTGTGTGTGTGTGTAGCTCTGTGTTGTGTATATAAATGTGTTGTGTATGTGTGTGTGTAGCTCTGTGTTGTGTATATAAATGTGTTCTGTATGTAGCTCTGTGTTCTGTGTGTAGCTTTGTGTTGTGTGTGTAACTCTGTATTGTGTGTAACTCTGTGTTGTGTGTGTAGCTCTGTGTTGTGTGTGTGTGTGTGTGTAACTCTGTGCTGTGTGTGTAGCTCTGTGTTGTGTGTGTGTGTGTAGCTCTGTGTTGTGTATGTAAATGTGTGTGTGTGTGTAGCTCTGTGTTGTGTATGTAAATGTGTTGTGTGTGTAGCTCTGTGTGTGTGTGTAGCTCTGTGTTGTGTATGTAAATGTGTTGTGTGTGTAGCTCTGTGTTGTGTGTAGCTCTGTGTTGTGTATGTAAATGTGTTGTGTGTGTGTAGCTCTGTGTTGTGTGTGTGTGTGTGTGTGTAACTCTGTGCTGTGTGTGTGTAGCTCTGTGTTTTGTGTGTGTGTGTAGCTCTGTGTTGTGTATATAAATGTGTTGTGTGTAGCTCTGTGTTGTGTGTGTGTGTGTGTAACTCTGTGCTGTGTGTGTAGCTCTGTGTTTTGTGTGTGTGTAGCTCTGTGTTGTGTGTGTAGCTCTGTGTGTGTAGCTCTGTGTTTTGTGTGTGTGTGTAGCTCTGTGTTGTGTATGTAAATGTGTTGTGTGTAGCTCTGTGTTGTGTGTGTGTGTGTGTGTGTAACTCTGTGCTGTGTGTGTAGCTCTGTGTTTTGTGTGTGTGTGTAGCTCTGTGTTGTGTGTGTAGCTCTGTGTGTGTGTGTGTGTGTGTAGCTCTGTGTTGTGTATGTAGCTCTGTGTTGTGTGTAGCTCTGTGTTGTGTATGTAGCTCTGTGTTGTGTGTGTGTGTGTGTGTGTGTGTAGCTCTGTGTGTGTGTGTATGTAGCTCTGTGTTGTGTATGTAGCTCTGTGTTGTGTATGTAGCATCAGGGTTCTGGTGAAACGTTGTCTTATGTCACTGTGCACTACAGTTCAGCTCTATATGGTTGAAATGACAATAAAAGCTTCTTGACTTGATGTTTATCACCTTATAGGATTCTGTTTGAGTTTATTTGGCTTTTGTTTTGTATCGTCCCCGAGTCTGTGGACCAATGATCCGGCTTCTGTTTATTTTATTCACAGGATTTTGAAAGGTTTTTGTGTTCAAGTATTTCTTTTTTGTGCTTTTTTTGAGAGATTGTATTTTCCCCAGGACTGAAGTATTACTCTGCACTTCTTTGACCTTGCTTTGTATTTTTTGGGGATTTGTATTTGTGCTGTTTTCCGATTTCTTGCTTTGGGACTTTAATAATAAAGACTTTGGACCTTTTACTCCTGATTATGAGTGTCTGCTCCTCTCGAGAGAGACCCGGGTCCGACCGTTTGTTTTATAAGTATCAACAGAACATATAGTTATAAAGAGAGGGACGGCTTCCCAGAACCGAATCCATGCACAAGAGATTCCTTTGTTTGGCTCATTCATGAAATAACTGAATTACGGACTACAAGCTCTGTGTTACTTTCTTGCTTTCTGTTTTTACTTATGTTATAGATAGTCTTTTTGGAGTCCCTGCTTGAAAATATCAGAAATATTAGAAAAATCTCCTTATTCTATTAAATGAAAAGTTTGAATATACATTATGTGATTTAGACTAAATAACTTAAGGAATAAAAAAACAAATTACCAAAATGAGAAGAATTAGTTTTGAGTCTATTCTCTCATTTCTATGTTGATAAAAATATTAAGATTAAGACCAGTTTCGAGATGTAATGGTTGAGTGGCGTGACAGCAGAGTTGAGGATCTGAGGTCAGGCTTTATTAGAAGAGAGTCGAAAACAGCAAACAGTAACTTCCGAGTGTAGCAGGTCTGCTGCTAACCGCTCCACCTCTTGTCTGTGTTGTGTTCAAGGAAGGCACAAGACACTTTCGCTTCAGTTCACCACCACCATCTCGCCCACCATTCAACACTCCTCATCTGTGGATTAATGTCAATATAGTTGATAAATCACTTGTGGGCTCTTTGTAACAACGCACTTCTCCCTCCAGCACATGCAATGTGAACTGAAGAGAGGCAGTGGATTTGTAACACAAATGTTTTTATTTTTATTCTTACATTTATTTAAGATTTCTGATATGCAAGTCGATCATAAAAAAATACTAGAAGGAATAAAGCAAAGCTGAAAATAAATATACAATTTCCACCACAGCATAAATGAACAATTAGGTCATTATGACCACGTATGTTTAATTAACAATGAGCCAGCAGAAATGGGTGTTAGGGGTTGAAGACCTTCCTCTTCCCGAAACACTTAAATTATTACTTTTCAAGTTTTCTTCGTAAAATCGTCTGATTTATATTAAGATTGTAATCTAATGCACAGTGTAGATTTATTCATTGTTGGAGACTCAAAGCACTTTTGTACGTCACTCTGGACACGGACGTCTGCTAAATGCTGTAAATGTCAATTTAAATGTAGTGTAACAGATAAAGCCACTTTAAATTGCTTTAAGTCATAAATAAGAGTAAAAGAATCTAAAAAGAAACTTGTGCTCTTGTTTGACATTTAAAAATTTTTTATATTAGTATAAATCTCATGCAGTTTTAATCCATAAATAATGGGATTGAATAAAGGGGGAATGAGTAAAAATTCCACTGACAGGATCATGGTAATAATGTGGGGAATTTGATTTGATTCGAGTCTAGAATTAATAATTTCGAAACTTGTATTGACAGAAAAATTGATGAAAATGAGCAGATGTGGTAAACATGTCTGTAAAGCTTTTCTTCTGAAATCTTTAGGATTCTTCAAACACACAGCAAGAATCCTGACGTATGTGTAAAGTATAAAAATCACTGGTGGAAATACAGCAATGCTGAATATAAAAAGTCCATATAAGTTATTAAGAGACGTTTCTTTACAGCTTAGTTTTACAATAGAATAATTATCACAGTATATTCTGTTTAATTTATATTTACACAACTGAAGACGGGATGTCAGCATAATGGCTATACCAATTTCACAACTTGGCACAAACCATGATAAAAATATGAGTTTACTGACAATGTGCATCTTTACAATTGAGGCGTATTCTAAAGGTTTACAGATGGACACATATCTGTCATAAGCCATAGCTGATAGGAGTGTGAACTCTGATGATCCATATGTATAAATACAAAATGCCTGAAATAAACAAGCTCCAAAAGAAGTGATTTGTTTTTCAGACAGTAAATCAGTGAGAAGTTTGGGATAAAGTGCAAACGATCCAAAAAGAGCATTACAAAGTAAAGCAGCAATGAAAATGTACATGGGCTCATGGAGTTGCCTCTTATCCATGTGATTTTATGGAAGTCAATCAGACAGAAGCGTGTAGATAAACCACAACTGCGAGGAAATCAGCTTCATGGATATTTATACTCTCTTATCCAGACTCATAGTCCTTAGTGATTTGCTGACACCTACCAGAGAAAAATGCTTCCTGCTGCTTTCCTGAGCTTTTTTTTAATTATTATTTTCTTTACTTTCAAATTCCCACCAAATAAAATGGCACAAAAGTTTTTCATTTGTGCAATAACATTTTTTCCAGAAAAAAATAGCCCTTGCTATTTGGTTAGTAATTTGGAGCTCATTGTGCACTTTTGCACAATGAACCCTTAATCTCATTGTGAAAACTTGCATAAGACAATAATACATATTGGTATGGATAAACATACATGTGCCTGTAGCATATTATCTTGCCTAAATGGGTGGAGTTTTGTTGTAATCTCAGAAAAATACTTCACTCTTGCTCAGTTAAGGTTTATTTTCCAAATTTTCTTTGATGGCTGAGATGGAGCTTAGTGCAAACAGTGCAGACAAAAAAACAGTACAGACAGACAACACAAGACAGTGTGGGAAAATACACATAACACAGCGCCAACCAGTAAACCTACTGTATACTCTGAGTATAGAGTACTGTGCAAAGAGAGCTATAAGACTATGAACAATGACTATATGAAAACAAACACAATGCAGTGCAAAAACAGCAGCAGCAGCAGTCGAGAGGCGCAAAAAACTGCATGTAATCTGTATTATATGGTTAAGTTTAAATAAATAAATGGTGGTGGAATAGATTGAGATGAGTAAAGAGTGTGTGTTGAGTTCAGGTTGGACAGTTCAGTAACACATAGTTGAGTGTGTGTGTGTGTGTGTGTGTGTGTGATTTCCAGTGTAGTTCTGTGTATTAAGGAGCCTGATGGCTTGAGGTAAAAATATGTTACACAGTATGGATGTAAGGCCCGAATGCTTTAGAACCATTTTCCTGTAGGCAGGAGGGTGAAGAGTTACAGTTACAGTTACTCGTTACTTCATTCAAAAAGTAACTCCGTTACTTTGTTGATTACTTACACCAAAAAGTAATGCGTAAAAAAAAAAAAAAAAAAAAAAAACTTTAATGTAAAATGTAATAACTTTAATGTTTTTAATCAAACACTAAAGTGGCTTCTGCTGTTGTGTTGAGCTCTTAAACATGTTCCTTTCACAGCTGAAGTATGAAAACAATCAACAATGTAGAACAGAACACCGGGTTAGCGCAGAGCTTCTAGCTCCTCAGGCATGGAGGAGCTTCGACAGATTGGAGTTGCTGTTTATCGCAGTAGATACGAGCTTCGAACCAGAAAGACACAACTTACATTTGACTTAAAAGTTTTTGTCTTTATGCTCAACTAAAGTGAAATAATGATCATATTTCCACTTTGAGAAACTCGTCTTGCTCTCGCCTCGACTCGCCATTACTGCCGCACAGACCTGAATAAACGGAGACACGCCCACAGTGCGTCTTCTTCCTGTTAACAGTGGTTTACCCACCAATCCTACAATGCGTCTCTGCTGTAAGCAGGTCAGACTGTAGTCTACACTTCAGCCCAAATTCATTCATTTATAAAAGTAACGGGTAACGAACCATACGCTAACCAAGTTACTTTATTTTTAAAAGTAACACGTTACAGTATTAGTTACTGTTGAAAGTAACGCGTTACTGCCCCACACTGGTAAAGAGTGTGTGTGAGGAGTGGGTGGGGTCATCCACAATGCTGTTAGCTTTGTGAATGCAGCATGTGGTGTATATGTCTGTGAAGGATGGGAGAGAACCTCCGATGATCTTCTCAGCTGTCCACACTACCCTCTGTAGTGTCTTGCGATCTGAGATGTATTTGTCAACGTTCAGAGACAGATTGTTCGATCCACACCAGGCTGTTACCTCCTGCACCTTCTCTCTGTATGCTGACTCATCGTTCTTGCTGATGAGACCCACCACAGTCATGTCATTGGCGAACTTGACGATGTGGTTCGAGCTGTGCATTGCTACACAGTCGTGAGTCAGCAGAGTGAACAGCAGTGGGCTGAACACACAGCCCTGAGGGGCCCCGGTTCTCAGTGTGGTGGTGCTGGAGATGCTGTTCCCGATCTGGACTGAATGAGGTCTCCCAGTCAGGAAGTCGAGGATCCACTTGCAGAGGCAGGTGTTCAGGCCTAGTAGGCTCAACTTATCGATCAAATGTTGAGGGATGATTGTGTTGAATGCTGAGCTGAGGTTTATTCACAGCATTCCTATGTATGTGTCCTTGTTGTCTAGGTCGGTGAGGGCCAGATGGAGGGTTGTGGAGATGGCATCGTGGAACTGTTTGGACAATACGCAAACTGCATGGGGTCCAGGTAGGGTGGAAGCTGGGTCTTGATGTGCCTCATGACAAGCCTCTCAAAGCACTTTATCACGATGGGTGTGAGCGCAATGGGACGATAGTCATTGAGCCAGGAGTGTGTACACTTCTTCGGCACAGGGACAATGGTCATTGCGTTTATTCACGTAGGAACAATGTTGCTATTTAGGAAGATGTTGAAGATGTCAGTGAAGACATCTGCCTGCTGTTCTGACTATTGTTGTCTGGTCCAACAGACTTCTGTGGGTTAACTCTTTGGCCCTTGCTGTTCTTAAGGCCATCTTGTCCCCTGCTCTAAAGGCAGCGCACACACTTTTGCGGTCATCCACAGCTTCTTGTTGGAGCGTGTAGTGATAGTCTTGGAGATGGTCACGTAATCGCCGTTGGTTGCAGCCTCCCTAAACATGTCCTAGTCAGTGCATTAATACATAAATAAATAAATAAATAAATAAATAAATAAATAAAAAAGAGGTGAAATTAAAACCTTCAGCACAACATACATTTATTTATGACATCCTTTCTTTACTTAGATATACAAAAAAAAAACTCCACCAAAAAATATTTTTAACCAGTAAACATTTGTTTTTTTGATGCGCCAAGTCTCAAATCAAACACCACATCCGTCATGATTCACACAATTAACCCTCTGGGTGGGGTTTTGTGGGTTTTTCCCTCATAACACTCATTATACTGTTTACATGCTGTCTTTTGCACCTCTTGACTGCTGCTGTTTCTGTTGTTTTTGCACTACATTGTTCTGGTATACTCACTCGAGGGTAAAGTTTTTAGGTTTACTGGTCGGCGCTATATTTTGTTTTTTTTATTTTTTTGTCTTGTCTTGTGTTGTCTTGTGTTGTCTGTCTGCACTGTCTGTCTGTACTGTTTTTTGTCTGCACTGTTTGCATTAGGTTGCACTGGATGCACTTTATGTAGCTTTGTGTTGTGTTGTAGCTCTATGTTGTTTAGTGTAGCACCAGGGTTCAGAGGAGCGTTGTCTCGTTTTTACTGTTTACCGTGTACAACTGTGTATAGTACAAATGACAATAAAACATTACATTTACATTTACATTTGCGGCATTTAGCAGACGCCCTTATCCAGAGCGACGTACAAACGTGCTTTAAATCTCTAGTAGTGAATAAATCTACACTGGTAAGCAAGAATACAAACTCAATATAAATATAACTCGAATTCTACAAACTTGGAAAGTGCTAATTTAAGTATTTCAGGAAGAGGTAGGTCTTCAGTCGTCGCTTAAAGATAATCAGGGATTCTGTACGGACATCTAGGGGAAGTTCATTCCACCACCTCGGTGCCAGAACAGAGAAGAGCCTTGAATTGTACTTACCTCTCAATCTGAGAGAAGGTGGTACCAGTGGAGCAGTGCTGGAGGATCTCAGACAGCGTGGTGCAGTGCGAGATGTGATGAGGTCATAAAAGCCACTTGACTTGACTAATGGTGAATAAACTTAAATTACTGTCTTTATTGATCACACAGATAAAAACATCATTCAAATCTGTAAAATGTCTATGATTTATGATAAAAGCTTTTTGATTTGACTTGAAGAGGTGCAGTTTCTCCGGTTTCACCTCATTAACTGTCTGTGTGGAAACATAGCAAAGGTTCAGTTTAGTGCCCTGAGGATTTACATCATTTAAAAGACCATTATTAGTTTAAAACATTTACAAACTATTTTTTTCTATCTATATGTATCTTTATATATTTATATCCTTACTGTACATTCTGCCCAACATTTCACATTCATGTGTATATAATGTGTGCGTATATATGTATTAGACTATGTTCACCCTGCATTCTCGGTCCCTTGCCTACAAGTTTCCTCAAACAGATCATTTCAGAAGAAATTGAACCTGTTTTAAAAATAATAAACTCTTCCATTAGCACTGGTTTTGTACCAAAATCCTTCAAACTGCAGTATCAACCCTCTAATTAAGAAACTTAACCTTCACCCTGTCAGTTGTCCAACTACAGTCTGATATCAAATCTCCCCTTTATATCCAGAATTCTAGAAAAGGTTGTAGCACAGCAGTTCTGCTCACACCTACTGAGGAATAACATTTATGAAATGTATCAGTCAGGATTTCGGCCTCATCATAGCACAGAGACGGCGCTAGTTAAGGTGGTAAATGACTGTTATTGGCCTCTGATCAGGGTTTTGTCTCTTTACTTGTTTTGCTCGACTTCAGTGCAGCTTTTCACACCATTAATCATCATCTCCTGCTTGCTGGACTTGAGAATGTTGTTGGAATAAAGGAAACAGCTCTCTCTTGGCTCAGGTCTTATTTGACTGATCGCTATCAGTTTGTTGATGTAAATGAGGTAAAGTTTGGTGTTCCTCAAGGATCTGTCTTAGGCCCACTGCTTTTCTCTTTATATATGCTGCCTCTTGGTGAAATTTTAGATAAACATGGCCAGATGAGCGAGATCAGCTTAACAATGTTGAGGAGTGTGTAAAGGACATTAGACAGTGGATGCTTGATAACTTTCTCCTGCTCAACTCAGATAAGACGGAAGTACTTTTACTAGGACCACATGCAGCTAGAAGCAAACTTTCAGATTACGTAGCATCTCTGGATGGTGTTTCTGTTTCAGCGTGTACAGCAGTCAAAGACCTTGGTGTTATTATTGACCCGAGTCTTTCCTTTGAGCATCACGTGAATAATATCACCAGGATCTCCTTCTTTTACCTTAGATATATTGTTAAAATTAGAAATATGATGTCATTACAGGATGCAGAAAAACTAGTTCATGCTTTTGTTACTTCTAGATTAGACTACTGTAACGCTTTACTCTCTGGGATATTCTCATCGTTGTTGGAGATCAGGCCAACCACAACAGTGTCGTTAGCAAACTTGTCATATGTGTACAGTGAGTACAGCAGGGGGTTTAGAACACAACCCTGGGGAGCTCCAGTGCTGAGGTTGAGGGTGGATAAGGTGTGTTTGCCCACCCGTACTGCTTGTGGTCTGTCTGTCAGGTATTTGGAGATCCATTGACACAGGACCTCCAACTTAAAGGTGAGCGTGGTGGAAATTATGGTGTTGAACGCTGAACTAAAGTCCACAAACAGCATTTTTGCATTTTTCCCCTTTCTGTAGTCCAGATGGCTCATTGTTGTGTTAAGCAAAGGTGTCCTCAGTAGAACGATTCTGGCGATACGTTAACTGTACTGGATCCAGTGTGTCTGGTAGTGATGCTGTGATGAAGTCTCTGACCAGTCTTTCAAAGCACTTCATCACTACTGAGATCAGGGCTACAGCTTGGTAATCGTTAAGGCAAGCGGGCTGGTGCTTCTTTGGGACAGGAACAAGGGTGGACTGTTTGAAGCATGAGGGGACAAAAGACTGTTTAAAGTAAGAGGTTGAATATCGCAGTGAACACCGGTGCTAGCTGGTCAGTGCAGGCTTTCAGAACCCGACCTGTGATGCCATCTGGTTCTGCTGCCTTCCTGGTATTCACTCTCTTGAATGCCCTCCTCACGTCATGCTCTGAGATGGTGAACATGTTTACCTCTCCAGCTTTCTCAGCATGCATGCTGTTTGTGGCGCAGCCTCGAAGCAAACGTAAAAGATGTTTAGCTCATCTGCCAGAGAAGCATCCACATTCCCATTCTAGAAGATTGTGTTCTATAGTCCGTGATGTTTCTTAGTCCCTGCCCTTAGCCCTTAGTCCCCTGCTTGGAACTGTGAATCTAGTTTCCAGGCAGAGTGGCGTGGCAGTTCCTGGAGGTCACAAATGGACCTCGCAGAGTGTTTTGAGATGGGCTTGTCCTTATCTCTAACCTTACCTGCTCGGTCGAGCACTCGTTTACATTCCTCAGAACATGCCTTTCTGCAGTTTCTTCCTCCTGTGATGAGAGCATGCAAACACAGAGGTTAAGAAACTCACGGAAGTTGTGACTCTTGCTGTCACCAAGCTCGATCTTGGCTGGCCTTGGCTGGCCTTGGCTGGCCTATGAGCACTTTCAGCCTGCCCCTTTAGCCCCAAAGTGGCGTTATACTCATACGTCATGGGGCTGAGAGAACAGGGTTATGGAGTGATTCCATAGGTTGAAGAGATGCTTGCAAGCTATCTCTCCCTGGGAATCGCATCGTCTCTCAAAACCCCGATGCACGAAGCCCCTTCATAATACGTCGGCGTTCTCAGGGAAGGCTTACTCTTCAGCTGGTTAGGTCACTTCGTCCCTGCATATCATGGCAGCGCTGCAGGCTTATCAGGCTACCTGATCAAAGTTACATGGCGTGGCCTACATGCCTTAGTTGTTTGGAAAGATCTCATGTTCCTGTATCAGGGCCCTATGCTGGGAGTTCCTGCTCATCATGTCATACTTACGATGGATTCGTCCCTCACAGGGTGGGGAGCGGTCCTGAGTAGCTGATCCACCCAAGGTTTATGGGAAGGGCCCCATCTACTATGGCACATCATTTGCCTAGAGATGCTGGCCATGCTTCCAGCATTGCAGAATTTGCTGTGGCGGGGCAATCTCTGGGCAGAGACCCTCTATTGGCACATTTTCTCAGAGCTCCCTTGACCCAGAGTGTGGCAGCCTCGAAGGAGCCTAAGACATCTGCAATGCTGCAGGCTGCTCCACCCTGCTGACCTTTGTCTGGTTTTATAACCTTGACCTTAGTGCCACTCCTGGTCCCTCCGTCCTTTTGACCTAGCTGTGCCTATACAGGGAGTGCAGAATTATTAGGCAAGTTGTATTTTTGAGGATTAATTTTATTTGAGGATTTAATTTGAACAACAACCATGTTCTCAATGAACACAAAAAACTCATTAATATCAAAGCTGAATATTTTTGGAAGTAGTTTTAGTTTTAGCTATTTTAGGGGATATCTGTGTGTGCAGGTGACTATTACTGTGCATAACTATTAGGCAACTTAACAAAAAACAAATTCATACCCATTTCAATTATTTATTTTACCAGTGAAACCAATATAACATCTCAACATTCACAAATATACATTTCTGACATTCAAAACCAAACAAAAACAAATCAGTGACCAATATAGCCACCTTTCTTTGCAAGGACACTCAAAAGCCTGCCATCCATGGATTCTGTCAGTGTTTTGATCTGTTCACCATCAACATTGCGTGCAGCAGCAACCACAGCCTCCCAGACACTGTTCAGAGAGGTGTACTGTTTTCCCTCCTTGTAAATCGCACATTTGATGATGGACCACAGGTTCTCAATGGGGTTCAGATCAGGTGAACAAGGAGGCCATATCATTAGATTTTCTTCTTTTATACCCTTTCTTGCCAGCCACGCTGTGGAGTACTTGGACGTGTGTGATGGAGCATTGTCCTGCATGAAAATCATGTTTTCTTGAAGGATGCAGACTTCTTCCTGTACCACTGCTTGAAGAAGGTGTCTTCCAGAAACTGGCAGTAGGACTGGGAGTTCAGCTTGACTCCATCCTCAACCCAAAAGGCCCCACAAGCTCATCTTTGATGATACCAGCCCAAACCAGTACTCCACCTCCACCTTGCTGGCGTCTGAGTCGGACTGGAGCTCTCTGCCCTTTACCAATCCAGCCACGGGCCCATCCATCTGGCCCATCAAGACTCACTCTCATTTCATCAGTCCATAAAACCTTAGAAAAATCAGTCTTGAGATATTTCTTGGCCCAGTCTTGACGTTTCAGCTTGTGTGTCTTGTTCAGTGGTGGTCGACTTTCTGCCTTTCTTACCTTGGCCATGTCTCTGAGTATTGCACACCTTGTGCTTTTGGGCACCCAGTGATGTTGCAGCTCTGAAATATGGCCAAACTGGTGGCAAGTGGCATCTTGGCAGCTGCACGCTTGACTTTTCTCAGTTCACGGGCAGTTGTTTTGCACCTTGGTTTTTCCACACGCTTCTTGCGACCCGTCGACTATTTTGAATGAAACGCTTGATTGTTCGATGATCACGCTCAGAAGCTTGGCTATTTTAAGACTGCTGCATCCCTCTGCAATATATCTCACTATTTTTGACTTTTCTGAGCCTGTCAAGTCCTTCTTTTGACCCATTTTGCCAAAGGAAAGGAAGTTGCCTAATAATTATGCACACCTGATATAGGGTGTTGATGTCATTAGACCACACCCTTCTCATTACAGAGATGCACATCACCTAATATGCTTAATTGGTAGTAGGCTTTCCAGCCTATACAGCTTGGAGTAAGACAACATGCATAACGAGGATGATGTGGTCAAAATACTCATTTGCCTAATAATTCTGCACTCCCTGTACACACTGGTCAGGGACTGGTCAGTCTGGCATAATTGGACACTCATTTGCAAAGAGTTGTAATTCAACTTGAGTTACTGAAAGGAAACATCTCTAGGTTACGTATGTAACCCTAGTTTCCTAAGGGAACGAGACCCTGCGCACACTGCTCTATGCCATGTGTTTTTTATAGTTTCTGTTCCCGACGTCACCCCGCCGGTGACGCCGCACGTCGAATTTGACCGATTACACAA
Organism: Silurus meridionalis; assembly: GCF_014805685.1. NCBI lineage: Eukaryota > Metazoa > Chordata > Actinopteri > Siluriformes > Siluridae > Silurus > Silurus meridionalis. The sequence continues at coordinate 175,699 of NC_060905.1, read as the reverse complement.
ATTATTTCAGAGCGCGGACAACGAGGTCGCGTTCCCAAAGAGTTGCGATGCAGCATCTCGTTCCCTCATGGGAACTAGGGTTACATATGCAACCTTGAGACATTACTAGAAATATGAGAGTCTCCACAGATGACACAGAGCTGTTGGATATTGTGAGGGGAAGCAGGGTTGAGGGGTGTTTCCTAAAGTCCACTATCATCTCCACAGTTTTGAGCGTTTTAATCTTCCTTTATTACATTTATCAAAAATGTATTGTATTTTGATATTATAGAAATTTTCTGTTTTTTAAAAGATATTAGCTGTATTTTCACAGAGTAATTTGTATTTTTACATAGAATAATAGAATAAAATCATTGTGAGTGTTTTTATTACCAGTGAAGACAGTTAATCATATGAATCATATTTTTACATACAGTAAAATTATGCATTGTTTCTTTTACTACTCTTTTAAGCTTGTCTTGCAGTTAAATGCTCCTATTAACAATTATTTGGCCTTATATTATTTTCCCATAGTTCCTAACTACATATTATAATTCATAAAGACATTATATGTTTGTTTTCACCCTAAATTATTATAAATTAAAATGTGGTATTTGCCCATGTCCCAGTAAACAAAAAGTTAATAATTTAGGTTTTTGTGGTTTATATGTGTTGCAGGGTACAGTGATGATGATCAGAAGCCAAAAGTAGTCCTGAATCAGTGTAGGAGACTGTTGAAAAAATTCCTACAATCTACAAAAATCTAATAAGTATAATAAAATATAATGTTTAAAAAATTACACAGACCTCAAAAAAACTTATTTTTTTATTAAAAATAAGGCATTGGTCCAGTATGACATTTTAAACAGTAAAGAACTCAAAACAATTAGCTTCTTTAAAAAAAATCATCAGATAAATACAAATAAATTATAAAATAAAATTTTATTCGCCACGGCTTGCTCATCAGGGACAAATTCACACCATTTACCATCACTGTTGATTTGTGTAAAGCTGCTTTGAGACAATGTCTGTTGTGAAAAGCGCTATACAAATAAACTTGACTTGACTTGACTTGAAATAAAAAGCAACCTGCACTTAATCAATAGTGTCAACCAACAAAACACTTTTCGGATTCCTTGCACGGGTTCTCCTGGTGTCCTACACCACTGCTGCTCATATCATCCTGCTAGTAGGTTCACAAACCACCATAAAAGAAAAATAAGAAGGATTTCGGTTCGGTTCCGTGCGTGCGCATACTGACACAAATTTAAAATTGCTGCCGAATTAGCTCCGCCCACAACGGTTTGAATTAGTTTCAGGCTGTTCCTCTGGGAAATTATTAAGATAATAACGCGCTTTTTCACTAAACATCGCAAACTACAAGAATCTGAGGAAACTACAGAAGACATCAAGCTGATTAAGGGACGCGTTTCAAACATGTGAAGCACATTTTATAGTGACTGCACATTTCTGTTGTTAAATGTAGTTTTGAAGTTAAAACGTGCAATATTTTGTACAGTCACATAACAACTGCTAAAGGACAAAACACTGAATAAAAGTAAATCCTGGCTGGAGAAGTAAACTCTCATTACATAATGAATCGTTTGGATTGTGAAAATGTGCTCGAAGCATAGACAGTTCTAGACAGTAACAACCCTGTGTAATACAGTGAAGTCACAGTAAGTTATATAAATGTATGTGAACCTTTTCAGCTTAGCTTTTGGATCATTGTCTCAGTGGAACATGTGTATGTGATGTGTGACTGCACTACAAAGTCATAAATATTGTTCTTGTTTTAAGGTGGTGTGGAAAAACTGTGGAGCTCTACAGCAGAAAAGCATGTCAAAGGTGTGTAGCACAAATCCACTTGTTGTTATTAATATTAATTGTAGTAGTAGTTTAATCTTTATGCATGGGTGATGTGGTTGAGGTCTTAGAGTAGGGCTGGGGATCGTTTTCAATACTACTGAGGCACCGACCCAATTGCTTTGAAAATTTTGAACATTTTGGAATCGGTATTGAAGTCAAGGTAAAATAACTAATATTACATTCAGTTTACATCACTTTTGTGGGTTAACTGGGACCATGAATACATGAAATATGGGTCTATAATAAAAAAAAGTATATTGTATTTTTTATGTTAAAAAAACAAACATTTTATCAATTAAACACTGCAGTAGACAATTGTATTCATTTAATGACCGAGTCATGTTGGTTGTGTTTTCTCCCACAGAGCAACCTCCTGTACCAGTCTGCTTTCCAAAGAGGCCACTCAACCCTAACCCTGTCCTGCTCTGTGACTCCAGCAGCTTTTAAGTCATCTGTGCTTGTTTTGCTGGATTTGTTTGCGGTTTTTGGAACAGTTATCCATCCCAAAGTCCGTGTCTTTGGAACCTCACTCCAGTTGGAAGTTTGGAACCTCACTTTTAGGCACCGCCCAAGTGGCAGCCTGTTGCAGCAGCTCCCGTAAAGTTTGTGCTTTTTTTATTTATTTTGTAGTGTTCCGGCACTTTGTGTTTTTTTTTTCTTTTTAAGTGTATGCGCGTAAATTTGGAAACTGCACAATGGACATAAACAAAGCCACCGAGTTTGCTCTACTTTTCCTGCTTCTTTGGACTTTGTTCACAGTCGCGTCTGGAAACTCTGTTCATAGCCACGGTCCTATTGTTTACACCAGGGATCAGCTGTTAGCATTCCGCAACATGCGGATGCTACTAGGATATTCCCACGAGCTAAGAAGGAGAAGACGGGGGAACCGTGCTGGAGCTATGTGTCGGAATAAAAGGAGACGTTACAGACCAACTCTCCCGTCTATCGTTATGGGAAATGTAAGATCTTTACCCAACAAGATGGACGAGCTAGCGACTCTTACCCAGCATCAGAGGGAATTCCGGGAGTGTAGCATCATGCTGTTCACGGAGTCACGGCTAACCAAGCTAACACCGGACACGACCGTGGCTCTGGATGGATTTGATTTACTGCGCGCGGACAGAACGATGGAGAGCGGTAAGACAAAGGGAGGAGGACTGGCAGTGTTTGTGAATAATAGATGGTGTAAATCTGGTCACATCACTATTAAAGAGCAGATCTGCTGTAAGGACATTGAGCTGTTAGCCGCTAGCATGATATCGCGATAGCTGCGTATATATTCCCCCCTCTGCTGACGATGAATCGGCATGCGATGTCCTGCATTCTGTTGTTAACAGACTGTTAACACAGAGCCCAAATGCCCTTCTCATTATCTCTGGAGATTTTAATCATGCCCCTCCATCCTCCACTCTGCCCACATTCACCCAGTATGTTTCATGCCACACCAGAGACAATAAAACACTGGAATTATTTTATGCAAACGCAAAGGAGGCCTATGCTTCATCACCTCTCCCACCCTTGGGAAGATCGGATCACAACCTGGTTCATCTCCTACCTGTGTACAAACCCCTTGTATGCAGGCAACCAGCTACCTCCCGCACAGTGACGACATGGTCTGATGAGACCGATGAGGCTCTGAAAGACTGTTTTGAAACAACTATGTGGGAGGAATTGTGCAGTCCACATGGGGAGGATATTGACAGTCAAACAGACTGTATTACGGACTACATTAACTTCTGTGTGGAGAATACTGTACCCACCAGGACTGTACGGTGTTTTCCCAACAACAAACCGTGGATTAACCCTGATATAAAGACTCTCCTTAAAGAAAAGAAGAGGGTGTTTAAATCAGGAAACAAGGAAGAGCTGAAAACTGTCCAGAGAGAACTGAGGAAGAAGATCAGGGAAGGAAAAGCATGCTACAGGAGGAAGATGGAGGATCAGCTGCAGCAGAACAATGTCAGCGGTGTATGGAAGGGGCTCAAAACCATCACTGGTCACAAGGAGCCAAGCTCTCAGGCTGTGGGTGACCAGAAGTGGGTGAATGATCTCAATCTATTCTTTAACAGATTTGATCAGCTACCCTCCCCTGCCCCCATCCAGTCCCCCTGCTGCAATCCCCTCTCTGCTTCCACAGCAAGCAGCTCCAGCCCCACCTCTCTGCACTGCTATCAGCTCACAGACAATACACAACACACCTAACTCCCCCTGCCGATTCCTCCAGTCAACACTCCATCCAATACACACTGCCCCTTACAGAAGCCCAGGTGAGAATGGAGCTCAGGAAGATCAAAGCGAGGAAGGCTGCAGGCCCAGACGGCATCAGCTCCAGGCTACTTAAGACCTGTGCTGACCAGCTGTGCGACATACTGCTGTACATGTTTGACCTGAGCCTGAAGCTGGGAAAGGTGCCACAGGAATGGAAAACATCCTGCGTGGTGCCTGTTCCAAAGACGCTGCGCCCAAAAGACTTCGGAGACTATCGACCAGTAGCGCTGACCTCGCATCTGATGAAAACATTGGAGAGGCTAGTGCTCACTCATCTCCGACCTCTGGTGAGCCCATCAATGGATCCACTTCAGTTTGCCTACCAACCTGGCATTGGAGTGGAAGACGCAGTCATCTTCCTCCTAGATCGGGCTATTTCACACCTGGAAAAGGCTGGGAGCACTGTGAGAGTCATGTTTTTTGACTTCTCTAGTGCTTTCAACACCATCCAACCTGCGCTCCTGAGGGATAAGATGGTGTACATGGGAGTGGACCATCATCTGTCTGCCTGGACACTGGACTATCTCACAGACCGACCACAGTATGTGAGGACTCGTGACTGTGAGTCTGACATGATTGTCTGCAACACTGGAGCCCCGCAGGGAACGGTTCTTGCCCCGTTTCTCTTCACCATCTACACTGCAGACTTCATGTTCAGCTCAGCAACCTGTCACCTACAGAAGTTCTCTGATGACTCTGCCATCGTCGGTCTGATCACGAATGATGATGACAGAGAGTACAGAGGACTTATAAAGAACTTTGTGGACTGGTGCCAACGGAGCTGCCTCCAGATAAATGCGGGGAAAACGAAAGAACTGGTGGTGGATTTCCGTAGGCACAAACAAATTCTATTACCAGTGAACATTCAGGGAACGGACATTGTGAGAGTGGACTCTTACAAATACCTGGGTGTTCACCTAAACAACAAACTAGACTGGACAAACAACACTGAGGCAATCTACAAGAAAGGACAGAGCAGACTCTTTCTGCTGAGGAGACTAAGGTCTTTTGGAGTACAGGGAGAGCTAAAGACCTTTTTTGACTCTGTGGTGGCCTCAGCCATATTCTATGGAGTGGTCTGCTGGGGCAGCAGCATATCTACTGCAGACAGGAAGAGACTAGACAAGCTGATCAGGAAGGCCAGCTCTGTCCTGGGGATTCCCCTGGACACTGTACAGGAGGTGGGAGAAAGGAGGATGGTAGCAAAACTATCATCATTGCTGCAGAACGCCTCCCACCCCCTGTATCAAACCGTTGAGCAGCTCTTTTAGTGACAGACTGATACATCCTAAGTGCCTGAAGGAGCGATACAGAAGGTCTTTTCTCCCTGCTGCTATTAGACTATACAACCAAAGCTGTTCCCAGTAAAACCAGTCACCACCATACAACACTGCTATTACTTTTTAAGATGTGCAATAACTTTATCTGTGTGCAATATTATTAAACGAATCAGGTACAATATTATGTGCAATATTACCCACAATTTACGTGCAATACTACCTTAAAACATGACTTAAAATGCGTACTTTAGTTTTTTTCCTATTTGTATTATAACATTGTACTGTATATATACTGGTATTGTAGTATATGTATATTATTTTTTAGATATTTGCATTTATTTTTATTTCTTTGTTATTATTATTATTATTATTTATTTTTATTTTTATTTCTGTTTTTATTTTTTTTGTATATTCTTCTTTTTTTATATATATTTGCATCTATTTTTATTTCTTTGTCTTGCTGCTGTAACATAGAAATTTCCCCACTGTGGGACGAATAAAGGTTTATCTTATCTTATCTTATCTTGTCCATGTCTTACATCAGGTATGTCCTTCAGGGTGTCAGGGTTTGAATCGTAGATTATCTATATAACCATTTATAACCATTCAGACCTTTATAAACCATTTAGGTTCATAAAGGTAGTTATTATATATAATTTTAGACGTGTTTTGCCTTGTAGACCATATGGAAACGTCGTAAATGTCAAATATCTTAGTCAGGACAATACTAAATATAAAATAACATGCATATTATATGATCCCTCTTTTGTTAAAATTATACATTTTTGCAGGATCTGCTCGGGATTCCCAAACATTTGTGAGTCATGACAATGGGGTCTGTCATTTAGAAACATGAACATTTTCATATTTCTCTCTCTCTCTCTCTCTCTCTCTCTCTCTCTCTCTCTCTCATTTCAGCTGGATTGCCCGACAGTTGCTGCTCTCATCTTTGCCTCCTGGACAGAAATATCTTGCTGTATGTTGAAAGATCATCAACTCAACCCTGCTAAGACAGAACTGCTCATGTTTCCAGCTGACCTCTCTTTGGTGTTATTGTTGACGCATATATAAATTGCACTGGCCCGATCCTGCAGATTTGCCCTGTACAACATTATGAAGATCAGACTTTTTCTTTTGGGCCGTGCTACAGAACTCACTGTCCAAGCTCTTGTTCTCTCAAAACTGGACTGTTGTATTGCTCTCATAGGAGACTTTCCAGCATCTACTACCAAGCCTCTGCAGCTAATCCAGCCTATGGCACTAAAACTGATCTTCAACAAGCTAAAGAGTGCACCTCACTTTATTTTATTTTTTATATAAACTGCTGTGTCTACTGTGTCAGACTCACTTGGATTTGGTATGTTGCTTTAGATAAAATGTCATTGTAAATGTATAAAGGTTTACAGCAATTGCCATGTTATGTAGGTATTTTTGCATGCTCTTATTTTCTATAATCCGATTGTTCATTTAACTTGACATACAGTGCTTCTGTTCAATTATTAATATTGTGAATGTACAGGATTCTTTTATAAGTACAGAATATACAGTAAAGCTCACTGCTCCACTGTCAGAACATGTGAAACTGTAATATGTCTGGAAAATGAACTATTAAGACGTATCTACAGACGTTTGTGTGTGTATTATGAATTTAGTATATTTTTATACAACATTTTTTGATTATTTTAATTAATGATTGTATTTACACAGTAAATGCATTTTAATTTACAGAGATTAAATATACAAATCGTTTTCAAATATGTGCTTTTTGGATTTATTTCATCGTTATTGTACATGAGGAAAACTATACTTTTACAGTAAATTAATGTAAATAGACAGATCAGTTTTATTAAATAACTAATTAAAACCTTAAATTTATGGTGATTAACCTGACAGTTGGTTGTTTTTCTGTTATTTGACAGAATTTATCTGTTTTTATAAAGTTAAAAAAATATTTATCAACAGTAATATCCTGTAATTTAAGTACTTTTGACCATAAAGTCTATTTTATATTTTTACAGTTTTTTGCTAGTAATTTTGTAAAATGGTTATTTCTGTAATTTAACGGATTACCTCTGGAAGCCCTGCTGCCAGACTTTTTCCGTTTTTTACAGATTTTGTTTTACATTGCAGCTCACCTGAACTCAAACACATTGTAATCTGTATAAAACCCAACTGTTTAGTCAGAAAGCTAGAATTTAGGATTGCATAAATTGCTCTGTAAATCCCGACACTTATTTGATTAAAAAAAAAAAAAACTTTGCTAATGTGCTAAATATTTATGATACAGAATATACAGTATATACAGGTCATGTACATATTTTAGCATTTAAATAAAATTATCTGGTAACTGTTCAAATGTTCCTAAATCCCATATGTTTTTCAATGTGTCTGTAGCAATGTAGAATTTGTCTAAGTAATCACTGCATCAGACTGCATACACAAGTGCACATACATACACTTACTATTAACCCATCATTGTGACTACATGAATCTACAGTTTCCTCTGAACATATTATAACAGTAAGGCCATTTATACATTGAAGACCTGTGGTTAAAATCAGAAGATGAATTTGAGATGACAGAATTCCATCTTCAAATTCATAATAATTATATATTCAGAACCCAACACATCACCCAAATCCAACAGTTAAATGCATTTGATTTATTTCTACATACTGAATAATATATTTGCTACAATAACACTGTTGAGTTCAAATTGTAATACTAAATAATGGCATTTTAAATTACAAATTTAGTTTTTGCATTTTAATAGATGTAAATTGTATGAGATGTGAGCACAATCAAAATAAATACATTCATTGAATACATTCATTTATTTGTAGTTTTTTAAAGATGATTCTGCATTAGGTTTTTATTAAGAAATTATGCCTGTCTCCATAAAAATAGCATTCAGTTCCATTCATTTCAGCATGTGTTATAATAATAATAATAATAATAATAATAATAATAATAATAATAATGAGGCAAAATATTAAAAAGAAACCTGAGTCCTCTTTTTCCATGAAATTAGTCTACTGGTGCTATTCCAAATCTCCTGCAGTTTTAACCCATATATTATGGGATTGAATAAAGGAGGGATGAGTAAAAAATCAACTGACAGGATCATGGAAATAATGTGGGGAATTTGAGTAGATTCCAGTCTGTTATTAACAATTTCAAAACAAATGTTAACAAAAAAAATTATAAAAATGAGCAGATGTGGTAAACAGGTCTGTAAAGCTTTTCTTCTGAAATCTTTAGAATTCTTCACACACACAGAAAGTATTCTGACATACGAGAAAATTACGAAGATCACTGGAGGAAATACAGCGATGATGAAAATAAAAAGTCCATACAAGTTATTAAGAGATATTTCTCTACAGCTTAATTTGATAACTGAGTAAGCATCGCAATATATTCTGTCCACTTTAAATTTACACAGTGGAAGTTGTGATATTAGTATAGCCCCTATACCAATTTCACTGCAAGGCAAAAACCATGAAAAGAATAAAAGCTTTCTGACAGTTGACATTTTTACAAGAGTAGCATATTGTAATGGTTTACAGATGGACACATATCTGTCATAGGCCATAGCTGATAACAGTGCAAATTCTGATGAAGCATATGTGTACATACAAAATGCCTGAAATAAACACATTTCCAAAGTAACCATTGGTTTTTCAGACAGTAAATCACTAAGCAGTTTAGGGTAAAGAGCAGTCGCTCCAAAAAGAGCATTACAAAGTAAAGCAGAAATAAAAATGTACATGGGCTCATGGAGATGTTTGTTCATGAATATAACAGAAATGACAACAGTATTAAACACAATAATACACATGTACACTGTAAGAGTGATTAAAAAATAAACATATCTATAATTCTGTAAATCCACATGTCCTTCTAGTGTTAAATATGTAACATTAATAACATCCATTAATTGCTAAACAAAACAAAAGAAAAAACCCTATTTTTTTAGATCAATATATTTGCCAGCTGTGATGATCTGTGTTGAAGCACAGAAGCATAGCGCACATTTATACTCTTTTGGACACGTACTCCTTGGTGACTTTTTAACACTAAGTAGCATAAAAGTCCCATACTCTACTGACAATTATAAGAAGAAGGAGAAAAAGAAGAAAAAGACAGTCTCTCTAACCAATGGCAAAATAATATTTAATTCTTGTTTAGAGCACTCACAAGCTTACAAGTTATAAAATCACAATAGAAGGATAAAAAGCAATTTGTTAATTCACAAAATTATTAACTTTGTATAAAACATTTCAGTAGAGTAAATATTTTACTCCAACATACCTGATTAATTTAACTCATTTCTTTTTCAGTCATACTTGTCAGAAAGTTCAGGTTATAGGATCCAAGGCAGATGCAAAAGAAGCAGGGAAGAAAGGCTGTGCAGAGCTGAATCGGGAAGCCGATTCAGGGAGTCGATTCAGGGAGCCGATTCAGGGAGCCGATGTGCGCAGAGGGTGAGGATTCCGAGCCGGAAACGGGAGCGCGTTCAGCGCGAGCCGAGCCGAAACCGAGCGCGTTCAGCGCGAGCAGAGCCGAGTTGAAACCGGAGCGCGTCCAGCGCGAGCAGAGCAGAGCCGAGTCGGAAACCGGAGCGCGTTCAGCGCGAGCAGAGCAGAGCCGAGCCGGAAACCGGAGCGCGTTCAGCGCGAGCCGAGCGAGCCAAGACCGGAGGACAGAATGAACAGGTCAGAAACAAAGAACAAACAAAACAGAGAATACGCTGGAGAGTGATCCTAAAGACAATCTGGCACTGTCTGGAGGATTCAGGCGTCCTTATAAGTGGCAGAAAATCTAGACGCCATATCCGTGCAGCTGGTTGGGAGTGGGCGTTTCCTCGGTGATTGAGGCGGTAATGCCTGAAGTGCTCAAGCGGGCTGACAGTACCCCCCCGTCCAGGGCGGCCCCGGACGCCCCAACAGGCTGCCCCGGGTGGGCCCGATGAAAGTCAGCAATCAGGTCAGGGTCGAGGATAAAGCGGGAGGGGACCCAGGAGCGTTCCTCAGGACCATAGCCCTCCCAATCCACAAGGTACTGGAGGCCCCGACCACGACGACGGGAGCGGAGCAGGCGGCGCACGGTGTAGGCAGGACCCCCATCAATGACCTGGGCAGGTGGAGGGGGTCTGGTGGAGGGCACCAGGGAGCAGGCCTAAACGGGTCGAACCCTAGACACATGAAGCGTGGGGTGGACCCGGAGCGCCCTGGGGAGCCTGAGCCGGAGGGCCACGGGATTGACGACCTTGGAAATGGGGAAGGGGCCGATGAAGCGCGGGGCGAGCTTCCGACAGGTGGCCTTAAGAGGAAGGTCCCGAGTAGAGAGCCACACTCGTTGCCCGGCACGGTAGCGGGGCTAGGCACCGCCACGGTTGGCCCCTGGCAAAGCCTTATGCCATTCTTGAGCAGGGCTTCACAGGCCACTCTCCAGCCTCGACGGCAGCGTCGGAAGAAAAGGGCGGCAGAAGGAACGGCGGACCGGGGTTCCTGGTTGGAGAAAATTGGCGGCAGAAAACCGTGGACCACCTGGAAGGCGCAAGTCCTGTGGCAGCAGTGGGAAGAGTGTTATTGGCATACTCAATCCATAAAAGTTTGTCCGACCAGGAGGAGGGTTCCCGACTGCAAAGGAGGCGGAGACCGGTTTCAAGATCCTGGTTGAGTCTCTCGGTCTGTCCGTTCGTCTGGGGGTGAAACCCAGATGAGAGGCTGGTCGAGATGCCCAGGAGGCGGCAGAACTCCTCCAAAACTGCGCCGAGAATTGGGGTCCGCGATCCGAGACGATATCTCTGGGGAAACCATGAAGGCGGAATATGTGCTGGAGGGCCAGCTTGGCGGTTTCCTTGGCAGATGGCAGCTTGGGTAGAGCGATGAAGTGGCCCATCTTAGAAAACCGATCAATGACCGTCATGACAACCGTGTTGCCACTGGAAATGGGCAGCCCGGTAACGAAGTCCATGGCGATGTGTGACCACGGGCGTTTCGGGATAGGAAGGGGCCGAAGAAGACCTTGGGGGCGGCCACGAGGGTTCTTGTGTTGGGCACAGTCGGGCAGGCTGCGACAAAGTCCCGGGTGTCCTTACTACGGAAGGCCACCAGAAGCGTGCCTTGACCAGAGACAAGGTGCAAGGTTGACCGGGGTGACAGAAGAACAGGGAGTTGTGACACCACTGGAGAACTCCAGGCGGAGACCCTCGGGGACGAACAGGAGACCAGTGGGGCAACCTCGGGACAGGGCCCCTGTCTTGGGCATTCTTGACCCGCTCCTCCAAAGCGAGACTAAGGATGTGGACCGACACAGACTTGGCAAGGATGGTCTCTGGGCATGGCTCCTCCTCCTCCAGGGCATGAACCCTAGAGGCGCATCAGGCTTGACATTCCGGCTCCCAGGCCGGTACGAAGAGAGAACTGGGCGGCCAAAGAAAAGGCCCCATCTAGCCTGTCGGGGGTTGAGCTGTTTAGCCGATTGGAGGTACAGACCAGAAAAGGGACCTCCGCACCCTCCAACCAATGGTGCCATTCCTCCAAGGCCAGTTTGGCAGCCAGGAGCTCCCTCTCACCCACTGGGTAGTTACGTTCAGAGGAGCTAAGGCGCCTGGAAAAAAAGGCGCAAGGATGCAGGCGGTTATCCTCAGGGCAGACCTGGGAGAGCACCGCCCCACTCCCACACGGGCGTCAACTTCAACAACGAACTGCCGAGCCGGGTCAGGAAAGATGAGGATGGGCGCCTCTGTGAACCGCCGCTTAAGCTCCAGAAATGCCTCCTCAGCCTCAGGGCCCCAAAAGAACGAGCGGAGGGAAGACGTCAGGAGGTGGAGGGGTGCCGCCACCGAACTATAGCCCTTCTGAGCGGCGATAAAAATTGGCGAAGCCAGGAACCTTTGTAAATGGCGGCGGAGGTGGGGTCGGCCAGTCCCGGATTGCCTGGACCCTGGCAGGGTCCATCCGGATATTACCGGCTGAAAGCAGGTATCCCAGGAACGAGGTCTGTGAGGTGTGGAACTCACACTTCTCGGGTTTTACGTAGAGCCCGTTCTTGAGAAGTCTCTCCAAGACCTGACGCACCTGCCGGACGTGTTCGTCCATGGAGTGGGAGAAGATCAGGATATCATCTAGGTAGACAAACACAAACGTATTGAGCATGTCACGGAGGACCTCGTTGACTAGAGCCTGAAAGACGGCCGGAGCGTTGGTAAGGCCGAACGGCATGACAAGAAGGATGCAGCTAATCCAGCCTGCAGCTATAATAATAATAATAATAATAATAATAATAATTCGTTACATTTATATAGCGCTTTTCTGCAGCACTCAAAGCGCTTTACATATGAAAGGGGGATTCTCCTCAACCACCACCAATGTGCAGCATCCACCTGGATGATGCGACGGCAGCCATATTGCGCCAGAACGCCCACCACACACCAGCATATTAGTGGAGAGGAGATAGAGGATATAGCCAATTAATATGAGGGATGATTAAGTAGGCCAGCGGGCAAGTTTGGCCAGGATGCCGGGCACACCCTACTCGTTTTTCGAAAGACATCCTGGGATTTTTAATGACCACAGAGAGTCAGGACCTCGGTTTAACGTCTCATCCAAGGACGGTGCTTTTTTTAATTTTTTTTACAGTATAGTGTCCCCGTCACTATACTGGGGTGTTAGGACCCACACAGACCACAGGGTGAGCACCCCCTGCTGGTCTCACTGGTCTCAGCTAATCCAGCCTATGGCACTAAAACTGATCTTCAACAAGCTAAAGAGTGCACCTCACTTTATTTTATTTTTTATATAAACTGCTGTGTCTACTGTGTCAGACTCACTTGGATTTGGTATGTTGCTTTAGATAAAATGTCATTGTAAATGTATAAAGGTTTACAGCAATTGCCATGTTATGTAGGTATTTTTGCATGCTCTTATTTTCTATAATCCGATTGTTCATTTAACTTTACATACAGTGCTTCTGTTCAATTATTAACATTGTGAATGTACAGGATTCTTTTATAAGTACAGAATATACAGTAAAGCTCACTGCTCCACTGTCAGAACATGTGAAACTGTAATATGTCTGGAAAATGAACTATTAAGACGTATCTACAGACGTTTGTGTGTGTATTATGAATTTAGTATATTTTTATACAACATTTTTTGATTATTTTAATTAATGATTGTATTTACACAGTAAATGCATTTTAATTTACAGAGATTAAATATACAAATCGTTTTCAAATATGTGCTTTTTGGATTTATTTCATCGTTATTGTACATGAGGAAAACTATACTTTTACAGTAAATTAATGTAAATGGACAGATCAGTTTTATTAAATAACTAATTAAAACCTTAAATTTATGGTGATTAACCTGACAGTTGGTTGTTTTTCTGTTATTTGACAGAATTTATCTGTTTTTATAAAGTTAAAAAAATATTTATCAACAGTAATATCCTGTAATTTAAGTACTTTTGACCATAAAGTCTATTTTATATTTTTACAGTTTTTTGCTAGTAATTTTGTAAAATGGTTATTTCTGTAATTTAACGGATTACCTCTGGAAGCCCTGCTGCCAGACTTTTTTCCGTTTTTTTTTACAGATTTTGTTTTACATTGCAGCTCACCTGAACTCAAACACATTGTAATCTGTATAAAACCCAACTGTTTAGTCAGAAAGCTAGAATTTAGGATTGCATAAATTGCTCTGTAAATCCCGACACTTATTTGATTAAAAAAAAAAAAAACTTTGCTAATGTGCTAAATATTTATGATACAGAATATACAGTATATACAGGTCATGTACATATTTTAGCATTTAAATAAAATTATCTGGTAACTGTTCAAATGTTCCTAAATCCCATATGTTTTTCAATGTGTCTGTAGCAATGTAGAATTTGTCTAAGTAATCACTGCATCAGACTGCATACACAAGTGCACATACATACACTTACTATTAACCCATCATTGTGACTACATGAATCTACAGTTTCCTCTGAACATATTATAACAGTAAGGCCATTTATACATTGAAGACCTGTGGTTAAAATCAGAAGATGAATTTGAGATGACAGAATTCCATCTTCAAATTCATAATAATTATATATTCAGAACCCAACACATCACCCAAATCCAACAGTTAAATGCATTTGATTTATTTCTACATACTGAATAATATATTTGCTACAATAACACTGTTGAGTTCAAATTGTAATACTAAATAATGGCATTTTAAATTACAAATTTAGTTTTTGCATTTTAATAGATGTAAATTGTATGAGATGTGAGCACAATCAAAATAAATATATTCATTGAATACATTCATTTATTTGTAGTTTTTTTAAAGATGATTCTGCATTAGGTTTTTATTAAGAAATTATGCCTGTCTCCATAAAAATAGCATTCAGTTCCATTCATTTCAGCATGTGTTATAATAATAATAATAATAATAATAATGAGGCAAAATATTAAAAAGAAACCTGAGTCCTCTTTTTCCATGAAATTAGTCTCCTGGTGCTTTTCCAAATCTCCTGCAGTTTTAACCCATATATTATGGGATTGAATAAAGGAGGGATGAGTAAAAATTCAACTGACAGGATCATGGAAATAATGGGAATTTGAGTAGATTCCAGTCTGTTATTAACAATTTCAAAACAAATGTTAACAAAAAAAATTATAAAAATGAGCAGATGTGGTAAACAGGTCTGTAAAGCTTTTCTTCTGAAATCTTTAGAATTCTTCACACACACAGAAAGTATTCTGACATACGAGAAAATTACGAAGATCACTGGAGGAAATACAGCGATGATGAAAATAAAAAGTCCATACAAGTTATTAAGAGATATTTCTCTACAGCTTAATTTGATAACTGAGTAAGAATCGCAATATATTCTGTCCACTTTAAATTTACACAGTGGAAGTTGTGATATTAGTATAGCCCCTATACCAATTTCACTGCAAGGCAAAAACCATGAAAAGAATAAAAGCTTTCTGACAGTTGACATTTTTACAAGAGTAGCATATTGTAATGGTTTACAGATGGACACATATCTGTCATAGGCCATAGCTGATAACAGTGCAAATTCTGATGTAACATATGTGTACATACAAAATGCCTGAAATAAACACATTTCCAAAGTAACCATTGGTTTTTCAGACAGTAAATCACTAAGCAGTTTAGGGTAAAGAGCAGTCGCTCCAAAAAGAGCATTACAAAGTAAAGCAGCAATAAAAATGTACATGGGCTCATGTAGATGTTTGTTCATGAATATAACAGAAATGACAACAGTATTAAACACAATAATACACATGTACACTGTGAGAGTGATTAAAAAATAAACATATCTATAATTCTGTAAATCCACATGTCCTTCTAGTGTTAAATATGTAACATTAATAACATCCATTAATTGCTAAACAAAACAAAAGAAAAAATCCTAATTTTTTAGATCCATATATTTGCCAGCTGTGATGATCTGTGTTGAAGCACAGAAGCATAGCGCACATTTATACTCTTTTGGGCACGTACTCCTTGGTGACTTTTTAACACTAAGTAGCATAAAAGTCCCATAATCTACTGACAATTATAAGAAGAAGGAGAAAAATTAGAAAAAGACAGTCTCTCTAACCAATGGCAAAATAATATTTAATTCTTGTTTAGAGCACTCACAAGCTTACAAGTTATAAAATCACAATAGAAGGATAAAAAGCAATTTGTTAATTCACAAAATTATTAACTTTGTATAAAACATTTCAGTAGAGTAAATATTTTACTCCAACATACCTGATTAATTTAACTCATTTCTTTTTCAGTCATAATCTTGTGTATTGGATTATCTATCTGAACTTCCCTTAAATAAATACAGAATCACTTTTTTATGCATTAGAAAATTGTTTGTATTTGATTCTTTGTGCTTTATTACTAATCATTTATCCTGATGAACAAATTTCAATAAAGTACAGATAAACCATCTGTTACACAATGCAATGTAGTTCTTATTCTGTGATTCCTACATAAAGCCTATGACTTAAATTTAGGACATGAAGAAAAAGGTTACAAGACATAAATTACAGATTTACAAGGTTATGTAAGAATGTGCATTAACTGTGCAGTGTGCTTTGTAAACATTGTAGAAAGGTAAAGTCCTCCACAGGTAGATTGGGTCTATGCTGTTAGTCCCATTGTAAAAAGGTGTATGTGGTGGTATCAATATTTTTCAAAAGGTGGTATGCAAATCTAGCTAGTAGAGTGGGTGCGGAAGTAAGATCATGTGGCTTGTTTTCCGATCATCATGCACGAGTTGGCGAACATTTTCATGGGTTGAGCTCGTCGAAGGTCTCCCTGATCTCTCGTTGTCTTCCAGTGATGTTCTTCTGCTCTTAAAGCTTGCGTGCCACTCGAAACAATTCAATTCAATTCAATTCATTTTTATTTGTATTGCGCTTTTAACAATGAACATTGTCTCAAAGCAGCTTTACACATATAATGTGGTGATTAAACGTAAATATGTTCTTTGTAAGTAAGTTTGTCCCTGATAAGCAACTGTGGCAAGGAAAAACTCCCCAGAGAGAGAGAGAGAGAGGGTGACAGGAAGAGAAGGATATGGATTATTAAGTGTCCCTATTGGTGTATGAAAGTTAATGTCACTGTGCAGTTTGGACTCCGTATGGCAGCATAACTAAAAGGGAGAACCAGAAGGTAACACAGACATGAGGGATCTCTGGGATAAGAGGCGACCCACCACACCACCGTCAACAAACCTGAGTGAGCGTGTGAATGTGAGGGGCGACAGCATACAAATATCCCAGTTCACCAAACACTCCATATCCATGATCCCTCCAGATCTGAGCCTTTACCTAAGAAAAACCTAATGAACAAAGGCTTGACTGAATAAATATGTTTTTAACCTCGACTTAAACACTGAGACTGTGTCCGAGTCCCGAACACTGGTTGGAAGGCTGTTCCATAACTGTGGGGCTTTATAAGAGAAAGATCTGCCCCCTGCTGGACTCTTCATTATTTGAGGAACCAAAAGATAGCCAGCACCTTTTGATCTAAGTAGGCGTGGAGGATCATCCTGGTACAGAAGTTCACTCAGATACTGTGGCGTGAGAGCGTTAAGTGCTTTATACGTCAGTAGTAATATTTTATAATCAGTGTGAGATGGAATTGGGAGCAGTGTAGATGATTAAAACAGAGCTGATGTGATCATATTTTCTAGATCTGGTGAGGACTCTTGCTGCTGCATTCTGGACTAACTGAAGCCTATTTCTGCACTTACTCCAACACCCAGACAGTAAAGCGTTACAGTAGTCTAATCTAGAAGTAACAAAAGCATGAACTAGTTTTTCTGCATCCTGTAACGACATCATATTTCTAATTTTAGCAATATTTATAAGGTGAAAGAAGGCGATCCTGGTGATATTATTCACGTGAGACTCAAAGGAAAGACTCGGGTCAATAATCACACCAAGGTCTTTGACAGCCGTACATGCTGAAACAGAAACACCATCCAGAGATGTTACAGAATCAGAAAGTTTGCTTCTAGCTGCATGTGGTCCTAGTAAAAGTACTTCCGTCTTATCTGAGTTGAGCAGAAGAAAGTTATTAAGCATCCACTGTCTAATGTCCTTTACACACTTCTCAACATTGTTAAGCTGATCTCTCATCTGGCTTTGCTGAAATATACAGCTGTGTGTCATCAGCATAGCAATGGAAGCGAATCCCATGTTTATGAATAATTTCACCAAGAGGCAGCATATATAAAGAGAAAAGCAGTGGGCCTAAGACAGATCCTTGAGGAACACCAAACTTTACCTCATAGAGTGTGGAGAACTCACCATTTACATCCACAAACTGATAGCGATCAGTCAAATAAGACCTGAGCCAAGAGAGCTGTTCCTTTATTCCAACAACGTTCTCAAGTCTAGCAAGCAGTATAGTGTGATCAATGGTGTCAAAAGCTGCACTGAGGTCGAGCAAAACAAGTAAAGAGACAAAACCCTGATCAGAGGCCAATAACAGGTCATTTACCACCTTAACTAGCGCCGTCTCTGTGCTATGATGAGGCCGAAATCCTGACTGATACATTTCAAAAATGTTATTCATAAGTAGGTGTGAGCATAACTGCTGTGCTACAACCTTTTCTAAAATTTTGGATATAAAGGGGAGATTTGATATCGGTCTGTAGTTGGAGTTGGGTGGATAACTGCCAGTTTGAAGGATTTAGGTACAAAACCAGTGCTAATGGAAGAGTTTATTATTTTAAAACAGGTTTAATTTCCTCTGGAATGATCTGTTTGAGGAAACTTGTAGGTGAGGGATGGAGAATGCAGGTTGATGATTTTGATGAGGAGATTAATGAAATTAAGTCACTCTCATGAATAGGAGTGAAGCTTTGTAGTTGATTGTCTGTTATAATTACGCTGCTGTCTACAGGGTTATTTATAAAATAATCTGGATTTATTTTAATCGTCTGGATTTCTTGCCTGATGTTTTCAATTTTATTATTAAAAAAGTTGATGAAATCATTACTACCTATTGATGGTGTGCATGTGAGTGCAGTGCTTTTATTCCCTGTTCATTTTGCTGCAGTACAGAATAAAAATCTAGGATTCTGCTTGTTATATTCTATGAGGGTGGAGAAATATGCTGATCAGCAGCACTAAGAGATTTTCTATAATTTAGGAGGCTCTCCTTCCATGCTATTTGAAATACTGTTCATTTTGTTTGACTCCATTTACGTTCTAATTTTCAAATGGTCTGTTTTAAGTTGCGTGTATGATCATTATACCACTGTGCTGATTTTTTCTCCCTGATTATTTTGGTCTTAAGGGGAGCTCCATCATCTATAGTGTAACGTAACGTTGTTTCTAGATGTTCAGTGGCCCAGTCGAGCTCTGCGGGGTCTGACGGAGATCTATCTAATATTATCTATCTAATAATTTCGGGAAGATTATTAATAAAATGCGGTGCTGTAGCTGATGTGAGAGATCTAATATTCAACAATCCTATCTTTAGATCAGAGGTGCTGCTTTGCGTTCACTTCTATTTAATTTAATGTTAATCAGGTTACTTAAACAGACTTTCTGATAATTCCTATATTTTAGTTTTGCTCGGGGGACAGACACAGTCTCAATATGGTGGATCCTGAGTGACGGTCGGTTTAGCCTGTCTGTCTGGAACACTGTGAACAACTTGTTGCAGCATCACTGTAAGTCAAATATAGGTCACGTCACCCGTTTTTGCGGCAGATTTGACCAGCTTCATACAGAATTTCACACTTGCTCTTTTTTTCTAACTCCCTGTCCGTGATGAAATCAAATATGAGGTAACACACTGTAGCGACTCGCTCGCATGACAGGAGAAACACACACCAGGAGAGCAGAATTCAAGGAATCACATTGTGTTTTATTTACAGTGCACAGGAGTGGTGGGAGAGAAGAAGAAGTGAAGTCGTGAACTGGTGTGGTTGCTGTGGTAGCTTGCGCTGCTGTCGCTGCCGTCGCTGCTTCCTGTAATAAAGGGAGAGAGAATCCGTAAGTTAGTCGGGAGCCAGACATTCTCCAACCTGCTTTCCTTCGTGGCTCCTTTTATACTCTTCAGTCCCCTCGATGAGGGTGAAGAGTTGCTGCTCTCCTCATTTGGTTCCAGTCGTGCCTTGTTGTGTCGATCTGCCCCCCTGCCATGTGCACCGCAGCTTTCCACAATACAGGTGCTGAAATGGTGCTGTCCATTCAGCACCCGCCTGGCTGTCGTGTGCGCAGTGCTTGCCTGTTGTTGTGCACGGGACATGAGACTTCACAACACATAGTGAATAGCACCAGTTACCCAATTGATCTCCACTTAATCTCCTATTAATCTTAACTTTACTCTAAACACTTTACAAACAGTGTTTGTAAAGATGTTCCAGTGATGGTTTGGGCAACTTTCACTACACTATGTAAAGCCTTACAAGTATTTGCTGTGCAACTTCTATAGCAGACTGTAATAGAGCTGGTAAAAACATTCCCAATAGCATACTTATAGAAGCTTTTGTGGATTGGGCTTGGCATTCCAAATGCCCTTAACCTTCTTACGAATTTTACCCTCTTATGATTTCCTGACCAGTTGTGTAGTATAATTAAACCAGGTTAGATCATGAGGGAACACCGTTTCCACCTTAGTCTCCGTTGTGTGCTGCCACCCTTCTTCTCTAAAAATGTCAATCATCTCCTTTTCTGATATTCAAAGAGAGATTGTTGTCCCAACACCACTTCTTTCGGTCAGCCGCTTCAATTAATTCAATTCAATTCATTTTTATTTGTATTGCGCTTTTAACAATGAACATTGTCTCAAAGCAGCTTTACACAGATAATGTGGTGATAAAAAAAAATAAATACAATGTTCTTTATAAGTGTAAGTCTGTCCCTAATGAACAAGCCAGTGGCGACTGTGATGAAGGAAAAATTACATAAGGAAGACACTTTAAAAGGAAACAAACTTAAGAGGGAACCTCATACTCATCTGGGTGTCCATTTCTTACAGATGGTGATCAGAGCAAACTGTAGTCCTGAGTCAGTGTAGCAGAATGTTGACATTAAATACAGTCCAAATCCATCCTCAAGGCTTCCGTTCTTAATCTGTAATTTCATGGATCTCCAGGTCGTTGATGAGAAACATCACCAGCTGCACACTGTCGCCTCCAATCGAAGAGAACATCATCCAGAAGCAGACATGAGATGAAGTGGGAAGATCTGAGTAGGGAAGAGGGGCAGGAAAAGTGGTCACTGGAACCTCAGCATGAGAGCTGACTGAGAGAGAAAGAGATAGAAAACGAGAAAGAGAGAGACTTTTTTGACTTTTACACTCCTTTATTTAACATAAGACTCAGCACAAGTCACGTTATGTCCTGGATGGTATCAGGTACTAGGACATAGAAGTTAATAAAAGATAAATAGTCAAATATAATGAATAAATAAATAAATAAATAAATAAATAAATAGATAGATATAGATATTTATCTATCTATCTATCTATCTATCTATCTATCTATCTATCTATCTATATATATATACATATATATAATTAAATAGACATACATAAAACATGACAGTTTAAAAAAAAAAAGGCGGTGGGTGTAATCGTTTAGCCGAGCTCTGGTGCAAAGTACAATTCCCTTTCTTTTAAGAAACAAAGAGATTCTCCACAACACCACACAGTCTCAAACATCTTCAGATCCCCCATACTCTTGTAAAAGTTAAAATCAACAACAATCCTGGATTTTGTCAGTCTGAAGAAGATTTGAATCGCATCACAGTCAGTGTTCTGAACCATTTTGTTCTTTCTGCTCAGGTATATTGCCATTTTAGCTTGACCAAAAATAAAATTAATCAACTGACACATAAACCTGTTTCTCCTGCTGTACCTAAAACCCAGAATATAACACTGAAGAGTAAAAGTCACATTCAAGGAACTAAAAATACATTTTAAAAACTCAAAAAAAGAACGCAACCTGGAGCATTGAGTCATTGTTAAGACCAAACAAATTCCTCCACTGGGTGTCCACCCTCCCACTTAGTTTCTTCTTGTTTAAAACTTTAACACAGGTCCTGTAGAGCAGCTTCCCCGTCACTGTCCCAAAGTTTATCGCCCCTTCACCCCTGCACTCCAGGAGGAGGCCACCACATCCGTCGAGGTCCGGAGCGATGTCCAGCTGGGGAAAGGGTTCATTCTCTGCAGGACTGCTCTCACCAATTTTATAGTCCTTCAGTTGAACACGCTCCTCTGCTGTAAATGTAGACCTCCATCTCAGCAGGAGCTGGTTAGCTATGCGCAGGGATCGTAGTCCTATATGTGCAGCCAGGTCTTCCCCTCATGACAGGTCTTTCCCTCGTGACAGGTCTCCGGGAGTGTGACGACCCCCGAGGCGATCATGGCCCTGGACAGTGTGGGGGTGGTCACACCGGAGATGTCCAGCCGACTCCCATTGACTAGGGGCTCCTCCAGCAGCCAGTGTAGTGTTCCGCAGCCCTTTATGCTTTTTTTTTTTTTAAAGTCCACATTTTTAAAAGACTGGTAACTCATCGTGCCCGTGTCCATTAAAAACAAAGTGCTGTCCAGCCCCAGTACTCCTGCCATGTGCAAAAGTCCACTGGCCTCCATACCAGTTTCCTGGGCCCGGTTAAGAGTCTCTGGATAAACTGGAGGCGAAAGGCTGCCGTCCTGCTGGCGAGATGGACCAGCCCTTGCCCCCCTTCCTCCTTGGGCAGATGGAGGACACTCTGCAGAATCCAGTGCAGACCATCCCAGAAGAAGTCAACAAGCAGGGCCTGGATGTTTGCTAACAGGTTGGGTGGTGGATCCACACACGCCAGCTTGTGCCAGAGAGACGACGCTGCCAGGTTGTTTATCACCAGCGTTCGCCCCCTGTGGGACATCTTTGGAGCTAGCCGCTTCCACCTGCTCAGTCTGCCCTTGATGTGCTCTACAGTGCCTTCCCAGTTTTTGTTTAAAAACTCCTCACTTCCCAGGTAGACACCCAAGTACTTAAAACCCCTTTTTTCCC
Organism: Silurus meridionalis; assembly: GCF_014805685.1. Lineage (NCBI taxonomy): Eukaryota > Metazoa > Chordata > Actinopteri > Siluriformes > Siluridae > Silurus > Silurus meridionalis. The sequence continues at coordinate 152,756 of NC_060905.1, read as the reverse complement.
CACACCAAACCTCCTGGGAGTGTCGGCTCCCCACCTCCCCACCCCCCAACTAAAACTGCTTCACTTTTTCCCCAGTTTACTTTTGCTGATGATAAAAATTCAAATCTTTCTAAAACATCAGTTAAAACATCCACACCAGACTGGGTTCCCACCATTACTGCCACGTCATCTGCATATGCTGACAGGTAAAGTGAAGCATTGGCACGTGAAATATTAAAACCAGAAAGAGAACTACTTAGGTTGATTAAAAGAGGTTAGATTGCAAGAGTATACAGCATTCCTGACAGTGAACAGCCCTGCCTGATCCCTCTGTACACTCTAAAAGGAGCACATAAACCACCATTAACCTTCAGTACACTCTCAATTTCACTGTACAACACCTTGATCATGGCTATGAAACCGAGGTTGAACCCAAAGCTTTCCAGCACCTTCCACAAGTATTCATGCTCAACCCGGTCAAAAGCCTTTTCCTGATCTAGGAAAATCATACCAGTCATCAAGCCCAATAGCCTAAAGACGTCCAAAATGTCACAAATTAAGTAAACATTATCAAATATCGACCTGCCAGGCACACAGTACGTCTGGTCATGGTGAATGATCTGCTCCATCACCTTCATCAGTCTCGATGCTAATGCTTTCGACAGCAGCTTGCAGTCAGTGCACAGTAGCGACACCGGGCGCCAGTTCTTCAGCTGGGTCAGGTCTCCCTTTTTTGGCAGCAGGGTCAAAACGGCCCTCCTGCAACTTGACGGAAGCTGACCACCTCTCACACTCTCCCTCAGAACCTCCAGCACATCCTGCCCTATTATTTCCCAGAATGCCTTGAAGAACTCGATGGGGAGACCATCTATTCCAGGCACCCGCCCATTCTTCATGCCTTGGAGAGCCTCCTGAAGCTCAGAGAGTGACAGCTCCCTGTCCAACTCTCCAGCCACTGACTCTGTGAGCTTAGGCAGATCTTTAAGGAAGCCCTCTTTCACCTCCTGTGCCCCTGACCCCTCGCTGCTATACAGCTTAGAATAGAAGCTCAATCAATCAATCAAAACTTTATTTATAAAGCGCATTGCCACCACCAACAGGAGCACAAGGCGCTTTCCAGTAAAGCAAAAAATAAAATAAAATATTAAAAATAAAATAAAAATTTAATTAAAAGTAATATTAAAAAATAAATAAATACTTGAGAAAATAAAAAATAAAAAATAAGACACAATGAACATAAAATAGCAGTTGAATCAGGGCTACGTGTTAAAAGCTTTGTCTGAATAAATGAGTTTTCAACTGCGATTTAAAAATACTCAGCTCAGTGATGCATTGTATGTGTGCTGGAAGTGCATTCCACAGCTTTGGTCCCTGGACAGCAAATGACCGGCCTCCAAACTTTTTATACTTGCATTTTGGAACAACCAGAGAGGTAAGTCCTGTGGAGGGGAGAGTTCTGGCTGGTTGGTAGACCTTTAATAATTCGGTGAGGTATGGCGGGGCCAGATCATTGATTGCCTTGAACACAAACAGCAGGACCTTATTCTCCATCCTAAACCGCACCGGAAGCCAATGAAGCGAGCGGAGGATGATGTGGGAGCACTTGGAGGTGTTGGTGAGAAGACGAGCTGCCACGTTTTGCACAATTTGAAACCGATTTAAAAACTTTGGTCAAAAATAACACCCAGGTTACGCACGGTAGGTGCAAACTGATGTGTAAGAGGACCAAAACTCAGAGAACTGCTGGGTAAGTCCGAGCTAAGCAGGATGTACTCAATCTTTTCTTCATTTAGATGAAGGAAGTTCTGGGAAAGCCACTGTTTAATATCCTGAAGACATCTATGGAGAGGGTCCAATGCAGAACGATTGGCAGCATATAGATTGAGAACAGAATAGGACCAAGAATAGATCCTTGGGGCACACCAGATGACAGAGGAGCAACCGAGGAAAAATGATCATCCAGCATTACTGAAAAAGTTCTGTTAGTGAGGTATGAAGAGAACCAATTTAGTACTGCACCCTGCAGACCAACAACATGTTGAAGACGAGAGATGAGGATGGCGTGATCCACGGTGTCAAATGCAGCGGTAAGGTCTAGTAACACCAAAACCACAGAGCTTTTACTATCCAAGGCTCCAAGAATGTCATTATGGACCCTCAATAACGCTGATTCAGTGTTATGTCTCGACCTGAAACCGGACTGAAATGTATCACCAATGCCGTGCAGTTGAAGGTGAGACTGAAGCTGGGTAAAAACAAGCTTCTCCATCAACTTAGACAAAAATGACAAGTTAGATATAGGGCGGTAGTTAGATAGTATGGAGGGATCAAGGTTGGGTTTCTTGAGCAGCGGTCTAACAATAGCGTGTTTAAAAGCAGCGGGAACAGTTGTAAAGCAGCTGTTTATGAAGGAGACAAGAATGGACCTATGATGTCAACAGCCTCCTTTAAATCCTGGCAGGAACAGCGTCTAGAGGGCAGGTGGTGGGCTTCAACTCGTGGACAGCTTTCCTGAGGTCCACCAGAGTAACAGCATCAAAGTTCTCTAGCACACATTGGGCCGCACAAGCAGACATGGCAACAGCGGAGACTTGTGTAATGGTTTGCCTAACAGACAAAACCATGTCCAAAAAATGTTGTCTGAATGCATTGCATTTGTTTTCCGAAACGTCATTCAAGACGACAGACACCGGATTCATGACAGAATTGATAGTGCTGAATAAAATTCCAGGGCGGTGGCTATTGTTGTTGATGAGAGCAGAAAGGTACTGTCCTTTAGCTTCCTTCAGTGCACTCTGGTAGGTGGCAAGACTGTCTCTAAACATCTCCAGCGACACCTGCAGCCTATCCTTCTTCTATCTTCGCTCAGCCTGTCTACACCGGCGCCTGAGGGCCGGAGTTGTATCATTGAGCCAGGGGTCCAATGGACCATTGGTCGACTTCACCTTGTAGGCAACAACAGAGTCCATATTCTGGGAGAAGATGGTATGGAAGAAGGCGATGTCAATTCAGTAGTAGAGGCAAGATCAGAAACAGAGAAGGCAGCGACAAAATCATCAACTGTAGATGAGGTAATAATGCGGCGACGATGAGGGGCAGTAGACGTTGGTGCAGGCGAAACAGCACAAATGTCAAACTGTATAAGAGAATGGTCAGAGATGGGAAAATCCTTGACCTCACAATCTGACACAATCACCCCATGAGAGATAATAAGGTCAAGAGTGTGACCTAACCTATGGGTGGGACAGGAAATGAACTGAGCCAGATCTAATGAGTCTAAAAGTGCCTTAAAATCATTAGCAGGTTTATCAGAGGGGCAGCAAACATGAATGTTAAAGTCACCACAAATTAGAACATTGTCAAACTTTGCTAGAAACTCTGACAGAAGCTCTGATAACTCAATTAAAAAATCCTTGTTTGATTTGGGCGGCCGGTAAATTACTGCACATAAGATCGGACAGGGTAAAGTGAGCACAAATACTTGTACCTCGAAGCTGGAAAACCCTCTAGTGGACAGCTGGCGGCACTTCAGGGACTGTCTGTGTATAGTGGCTATCCCCCCGGCCCTACCCGTTTGCCGCAGCGTGTTTGGGTAAAGGTAACCAGAGGGGAGGATTTCCGAAAAGGCACTGACGTCATCTGAAGGAAGCCAGGTTTCGGTGAGGAAAAACAGATCCAGATTGTGAGAGGAGATATCATCATTGAGGACAAATGTTTTGTTGTTGAGTGATCTGGTGTTACAAAGTGCCATACGGAGCGTGGACGAGTTGGCAGGCGACGATGTCACACGAGGAATTGGACGAAGGTTTTCTTGGACACAACCCCGGGTGGATGTTTCAATGCAGCGAGGACATTGAAATTGAACACCAGTGTTGGAGCCAACCGGCCGGAGCCATCGGTAGCATTCCCGCAATCTTCTAGCATTGCCAAATCCTAGTTGATCTTTAGGCTTTGGAGACGGAGAATCCAGGTGAGTCCTCAGCCTGGCATGTAACCCGCCTCTCCAACCGCGCTTCCTGCCTGGTAGCAAACAGACAGGGCGTCTCAGGAAAGAAGGAAATTAATGTCAACAGTGGTGGTGGTGGTCTAAATGACTGGGTGTTTAAGAGGCGATTGGTTGTAAAACGCAGTTCCAGCAGCGTGGTGAACAAACAGACGAGCAAGTGGCAGGCGAAACATAGCGGCGCCATCTTGGATCTTTTCCGGAGGAAAAGCTGACTGTCTGGTGGCGAATTTCAGAAGGCTCTGATACGAGATCCCCTGATTCCGTCCGCACAGCATGCATAAACCTTTTCTGTCCATTCTTTTGTTCTAAACTGAAGAACTTAGAAGGAGCATACATCTCAGTGACACTTTTAAAGCGTGACCAGACCAGCGCCCCCTGCACTGCAGTACCCAACAGGTTGTTCATTTTGTTTTTTTTGTTTTTGAGGGCTTTAATATGCCCTCGATTTCCCGTGGCCTCCAAACGTTCGAGTTCCACTGTCTCTTTTTCCAGAGCTTTCAGAGACCTGGCAATGTCTCTCGTGACATTGAGAGTGTACTGTTGACAGAAAATCTTAATTTGTGCCTTGATTACATCCCACCATTGCTGTAGGGAGTCAAAAGCTGCCTTTTTATGTTTAAAACAATTCCATTAAAAAAAAGACTCTCTAAAAATAGCATCTTCTAAAAGTGCTAAAATGCCAGTAGGCACTCCTAGGTTTAACATTCTTTTTAGCAATGGTGCACTGAACCATACAATGATCTGAGATGCCTACTGGAAAAATAAAACACTTCATAAAATTAGTCAGTTGATGCTTAAAACCATAAAATCCATCTAATCTCTCCAGGGAGAGCGTGTTGTCGATGGAGTAAACCCACGTGTACTGCCTCTGTTTTTTATTGAAAATTCTCCATATGTCGCAGAATTCGTGGGTCTCCACCAACTCCCACAGATGCTTACGAGAAGGCGTATGAGGTTCTGCATGATTCCTGTCTATATTTTCTGCTGTACAGTTAAAATCCCCTCCCAAATCTAAAAACTCTGCAGTGCTGCAGTTTAAAATAACATCATTAAGTTTGTCTAAAAACGTCATTCTCTCCACTGCACTGGTGGGAGCGTACACACAGATAAAAACAAAAACCTCATTCTCATAAAAAGCATTTACTTTTAAGATAAGATAAGATAAGATAAGATAAGATAAGATAAGATAAACCTTTATTCGTCCCACAGTGGGGAAATTTCTATGTTACAGCAGCAAGACAAAGAAATAAAAATAGATGCAAATATATAAAAAAGAATATACAAAAAAAATAAAAACAGAGAAATAAAAACAAATAATAATAATAATAATAATAACAACAAACAAAGAAATAAAAATAAATGCAAATATATGAAAAAGAGAATATATACATACTATAAAAACTATAAAAGCCTCTTGTTTAAAATTTCCTCTACATCGTAAGAAACAGGAATAAAATTGCGAGTAAAAAGCAAGGCAACACCACCACTGAGCGACGTGTTGTGGCTTAAAATCGCCAACCAGTCCCACTCCTTCACCCAATCAGCAGCATTACTGCAACATGACCACATCAACACGCCTCTGTCTAATGAGCTCATATAGCTTCGCTCTCTTTGCGTGTTCCCTTGCTCCATTTATGTTAAAACTCACAATCTGGATTCCTTCCATAAAAAATTAAATATAGATAAGAACAAACAAATGGTAAAAACACTCCAAAGTAAAAAAAAAAAAAAACACTGCACACTTTATCAATCTTCATCAGAGTTCTCCATATTGACCTTCATTATCAGCTTCTTTAGACGGAATATCTCTTGCTCGGTGAAGGAACCCTCTCTTCTACAATGCTTAACGTCATAAATAAATTGTTTGCGGTTAGGGAAAAACTCCTCAACTGAAATATTCTTTTGCCACTTTTGCGACTCCTTTATATCTTCAGCAGTATACAGAACATTCTCTTTTTTAGCCTGTTTTTTATCTTGTCCTCTACCTCGTCTCTTCCTCTTTGCCGGAACTTTGAAAAGAGGCTCTTCCATCTCCACGTCTCCCCTGTCCCCTTGCACTAGTGTAGTGACTGGTGCCTCCTGGGACAGCTCTGCAGCCCTGTGCCTGCCTCTGCCAGCGCAGGCAGCTCAAGCACTGCTCCAGAGTCAACTGTGACTTTCCCAGTTTCTCTCGGTTCCTCCTGCTCCGGTTCTGCCAAGCAGGGCTTCCCCGGGACCGGTTCTGCCAAGCAGGGCTTCTCCCGGTCCGGTTCTGCAAAGCAGGGCTTTTCCGGGTCTGGTGCAGCCGAGCAGGGCTTCTCTGGGCCCGGTTCAGACGTGCAGGTCTTAGCCGGGCCCGGTTCAGCCGAGCATGGCTTCTTTGGGTTGGGTACGTCACTAGTGGGGCTCCGGTCTACAGTTTGAGATTGGGGCTCACACTTCCTAGGCCCTGGTGCAGCAGCAGTTACGGGGCTTTCAGCAGCAGGCCGAGCTGAAGCCGCAGGGGGAACGACTCCAGCAGGTTCAGCTGCTTCCTGCCCTGGTCGCTTGGAGACACCGGGGTCACTCTGTTTTTCGGGACAGGCACGAACAAGATGTCCTATCTGACCACATTTAAAACATTTAATGTCCGCATCGGTGGAAACAAAGATGCTATAGTCAAACCCGTCAATCCTGAACTTGAAAACCATATTCAGCTCCTCAACACCTTCATTCAAGATCATAAAAACCATCCTCCCAAAGGACACCAAGTGTTTAATCAGTGGGGACTTACAGCCGAGGGGGATTTTTTTTCATGGGGGAGACAGTTCGCCCGTATCGAGACAGCTCTTTAAGAATCACCTCATCACTAATGTAAGAAAGAACATTAGACAACATGACTTTCTTAGCAGGAGAACTGAGGGGAGAAACCAGTATACATTCATTATTTACCACAATTCCTTTCTGAACTAATTTGGTCACTTTATCGAGACTATTCAGAAAAACAACAATTGCACTGTTCATTCTGGAGGCAGATACAATATTCTCACACCCCACCACATTACCTATAGTTAACACACACTCCTCTACACTCACACCACACACCACCCGCACACCGTGCCGGCGAGTCAAACTTTCAAACACCCTCACGTTTGAAGACGCCATGCTAAACACTCTCACTCACTCACACACTTACTCATACACACACACACAGGCATGCTAGCATGCATGCACACACACACACACACACACACACACACACACAGTAAATATTTCCTAGATCTTCTTCTTCTTCTTCGGCTGCTCCCATTAGGGGTCGCCACAGCGGATCATCCATCTCCACACCCCTGTCCTCTACATCTGCCTCTTTTACACCAACTACCTGCATGTCTTCCCTCACCACATCCATGAACCTCCTCCTTGGTCTTCCTCTTTTCCTCCTACCTGGTGGCTCCATCCTCAGCATTCTTCTACCAATATAATTCATGTCCCTCCTCTGCACATGTCCAAACCATCTCAATCTCGCCTCCCTCACCTTGTCACCAAAACATCCTACATGCGCTGTCCTCTAATAAACTCATTTCTAATCTTATCCATCCTCGTCACTCCCAACGAAAACCTCAACATCTTCAGCTCTGCTACCCAGCTCCACCTCCTGTCTTTTACTCAATGCCACTGTCTCTAAACCATACAACATCGCAGGTCTCACCACAGTCCTATAAACTTTCCTTTCAATTTTGCAGATACCCTACTATCACAAATCACTCCTGTCACTCTTCTCCACCCACTCCACCCTGCCTGCACTCTTTTCTTCACTTCTAACACACTCTCCATTACTTTGCACTGTTGACCCCAGGTACCTGAATTCCTCCACCTTCTGAAGCTCTTCTCCTGCAACCGCACCACTCCACTGCCCTCCCTCTCATTCACACACATGTACTCTGTCTTACTCCTACTGAGTTTCATTCCCCTTCTCTCCAGCGCATATCTCCACCTCTCCAGGCTCTTCTCAACCTGCTCCCTACTCACAACAAATCACAATATCATCCGCAAACATCATAGTCCAGGGAGACTCCTGTCTGACCTCGTCCGTCAACCTGTCCATCACCACTGCAAACAGGAAAGGGCTCAGGGCCGATCCTTGATGCAGTCCAACCTTCACTCTAAACCAGTCTGTCGTACCTACTGCACACTTCACTGCCGTCACACTGTCCTCATACATGTCCTGCACCACCCTCACATACTTCTCTGACACACCTGACTTCCTCATACAATACCACAACTCCTCTCTTGGCACCCTGTCATACGCCTTCTAAATCCACAAATACACAATGCAATTCCTTCTGTCCTTCTCTATACTTCTCCATCAACATTCTCAAAGCAAATAAGGCATCTGTGGTGCTCTTCCTCGGCATGAAACCATACTGTTGCTCACAGATGGTCACCTCTTCTCTCAGCCTGGCTTCCACTACTCTTTCCCATAACTTCATGGTGTGACTGATCAACTTAATTCCCCTGTAGTTACTGCAGGTCTGCACATCTCCTTTATGCTTAAAGATCGGTACCAGCACACTCTTCTCCATTCCTCAGGCATCTTCTCACCTTCCAAAATCCTGTTAAACAATCTGGTCAAAACCCACTGCCATCTCTCCTAAACATCTCCACGCTTCTACCGGTATGTCATCTGGTCCAACCGACTTTCCACTCTTCATCCTCTTAATCGCTGCTCTCACTTCCTCCTTACTAATCCTATCTACATCCTGCTTCACCAACTCCACATCATCCAACCTTCTCTCTCTGATTTTCCTCATTCATCAGCTGCTCAAAATACTCCCTCCACCTTCTCAACACACTCTCCTCACTAGTCAACACATTTCCTCTCCATCCTTTACTGCTCTAACTTGCAGTACATCCTTTCCAGCTCGGTCCCTCTGCCTGGCCAATCGGTACAAATCCTTTTCTCCTTCCTTAGTGTCCAACCTCTCATACAGCTCCTCATATGCCTTTTCCTTGGCTTTCGCCACATCCTCTTAACCTGCTGCCGCATCTCCTTGTACTCCTGCCTACTTTTCTCATCACTCTGTCTATCCCACTTCTGTTTTGCCAACCTCTTTCTCCTTATGCTCTCCTGCACTTCCTCATTCCACCACCACGTCTCCTTGTCTTCCTTTCTATTTCCAGATGTCACACCAAGTACTTTTCTAGCTGCCTCCCTCATCACTCCTGCAGTAGTTGCCCAATCATCCAACACCTCCTTAACACCACTGAGCCTCTCTCTGACCTCTTCCCTGAACCTCACACTACACTCTTCCTCCTTCAGTTTCCACCATCTTATTCTTCTTTCAGTCCTCACTCTCCTCCTCTTCTTCTTCGCCTCCAAAACCATCCTACAGACCACCATCCTATGCTGTCTAGCTACACTGTCCCCTGCCAACACCTTACAGTCGCCAATCTCCTTCAGGTTGCATCTCCTGCATAGCACATAGTCCACCTGTGTGCACCTTCCTCCACTCTTATACGCCACCCTATGATTATCCTTCTTCTTAAAATAAGTGTTCACCACTGCCATTTCCATCCTTTTAGCAAAATCTACCACCATCTGCCCTTCCACATTCCTCTCCTTAAAACCATACCTACCCATCACCTCCTCATCACCTCTGTTCCCTTCACCTACATGCCCATTAAAGTCTGCCCCAATCACCAATCGTTCTTTCCTAGGTACACCATCTACCACTTCATCTAATTCACTCCAGAATCTTTCCTTCTCCTCCATCTCACAGCCAACTTGTGGAGCATAGGCACTGATGACATTTATCATCATCCTTCAACTTCCACCTTCACGATCATCACCCTATCAGAAACTCTCTTCACCTCCACTACACTCTTACTGTACTCTTCCTTCAGAATCACCCCTACACCATTTCTCTTTCCATCCACACCATGATAAAACAGTTTAAATCCACCTCCAATGTTCCTGGCCTTACTCCCTTTCCACTTGGTCTCCTGAACATACAGCATATCTACCTTTCTCCTCTCCATCATATCAGCTACTCTCTCCCTTTACCCGTCATAGTACCAACATTTAAAGTACCAACCCTAACCTCCACTCTCCTACACTGCTCCTTTCCTGCCGCCTCTGTAGACGCCTTCCTCCTCTCCTTCTCCTCCTTCGCCAACAGTAGCCCAATTTCCACCGGTACCCTGTCGGCTAACGATACCTGTGGCGGTCGTTGTTAACCCGGGCCTCGACCGATCTGGTATGAAATTCTCATTTGTGATCCGCATATTTGATTTGGCACATGTTTTACGCTGGATGCCTTTCCTAACGCAACCCTCCCCATTTACCCGGGCTTGGGACCGGCACTAAGAATGCACTGGCTTGTGCCTCCCTAATGGCTGGGTTAAATAAATATTTCCTAGATGTTTAAGGAAAAAGTTTCGAAGAAACGCCGAAAAAAAAAAACGGAAAAACGCCGAAAAAAAATTGCTCTCGTGGTCTACACGCCATGCTCACCCTTCTCCCGTGCATGCGCAGAGAGAGAGAAAGTGAGAGAGAGAAAGAGAGAAAAGATGGGTGAGAAAGAGAGAGAGAGAGCGAGAGAGAGAGAGAGAGAGAGATGTATTATTAAGTCTCCTTTTTGCTATATAAGAGGTAAAGACACTGTACAGTGTGATCAGGGGGAATCTCTCGGAAAAGAGATGCCTCCACACCACCAACCATCAACAAACCTGATGGAATATGATGGAAAGGAGAAAAATAGATTTGTTGTCTGTTCAGGAGAACAAGTGGAAAGGAGAAAGACCAGAAACATTGGATGCGGAGGTTTAAACTGTTCTATTATAGTGTGGATGTATTTTGAGACTTTAATGGGCATGAGCTGATGAGAAGGTGATGGTAATATTATAAGAGAGAAATGTGGAAGGGCAGATGGTGGTCGATTTTGCTAAAAGGATGCAAATGGCCGTAAATACTTAATGGTAAATACATGTTTTAAGAAGAAGAAGGGTGATGTATAAGAGTGGAGGAAGATGCACACAGTTGGACTATGTTTTATGTAGGAATGCTTTATGTAGTGGGAGGTGGTAGCTCAGTGGTTAAGGCATTGGGCTATGGATCAGAAGATCACAGGTTCAAATCCCACCACCACCAAGCTGGGTTAGGGTTAGGCTCACCAGCCCTTGAGCAAAGCCCTAAAAAAAAACAAAAAAAAAAAACCCTCCCCTGCTCAGTTGTAAGTCGCTCTGGATAAGGGCGTCTGCCAAATGCCGCAAATGTAAATGTAGGAGGTGCAACCTAAAGGAGATTGGAGAGTTTATGGTGTTGGCAGGGGACAGTGTAGCTAGACGGCATTGTAGGATGGCTTTGGAGGTGAAGAGGAGGAGAGTGAGGACTGAAAGAAGAATAAGATGGTGGAAACTGAAGGAGGAAGACTGTAGTGTGAGATTTAGGAAGAGGTCAGACAGGAGCTCGGTGTTGGTGAAGAGGTGCTGGATGATAGATAGATAGATAGATAGAACTTTATTGTCATTGCATTGTACAGGTACACATCAACGAAATGCAGTTTGGCATCTACCAGAAGTGCAAAATGTAGCAGTCGTGCAAAAGTGCAGATAAATATCTGGCATATTTACAGCAGTGGTATATATATGAAAGTATATACAGTGAATAAATATAAAGACTATTTCAGTGCAGAGATGTGTGGACATTCAGAAGTACAGTGAATAAATATAGAGGCATACAGTAATTAAGAAAATGTGCAGAAATTAAAGGTTACAAGATCGTGGAACTACTGCAGGAGTGATGAGGGAGGCAGCTAGAAAAGTACTTGGTGTGACATCTGGAAATAGAAAGGAAGACAAAAAGACATCGTGGTGGAATGAGGAAGTGCAGGAGAGCAGAAGGAGAAAGAGGTTGGAGAAACAGAATTGGGATCGACAGAGTGATGAGAAAAGTAGGCAGGAGAACGAGGAGATGCAGCAGCAGGTGAAGTGGGATGTGGCGAAGGCTAAGGAAAAGGCATATGAGGAGCTGTAGGAGAAGTTGGACACTAAGGAAGGAGAAAAGAATTTGTAGCAATTGACAGCGGAGTTTGTTTAACTTGACCGAGAGAGAGAGAGAGAGAGAGAGAGAGAGAGAGAGAAGAGAAGGATATGGATTATTAATTGTTCTTATTGTTGTATGAAAGTTAATGTCGCTGTGCAGTTTGGACTCTGGCAAGACTCGCTTTGGAAGCATAACTAAAATGGAGAACACAGACATGAGGATCTCTGGGATAAGAGACGACCCACCACACCTCCATGAACATACCTGAGTGAACGTGTGAATGTGAGGGGACGACAGCATACAAATATCCTAGTTCACTAAACACTCTATATCCATGATCCCTCCAGATCTGCACCTTTACCTAAGAAAAATCTACTGATAAAAGACTTGACTTAATAAATAAATTTTCAACCTCGACTTGAACACTGAGACTGTGTCTGAGTCCCAAACACTGATTGGAAGGTTGTTCCATAACTGTGGGGTTTATAAGAGAAACATCTGCCCCCTGCTGTTGTCTTCATTATTTGAGGTACCAACAAATAGCCTGCACCTTTTGATCTAAGTAGGCGTGGAGGATCATCCTGGTACAGAAGTTCACTCAGATACTGCGCGTGAGGCGTTAAGTGCTTTATCGTCAGTAGTAATATTTTATAATCAGTGTGAGATGTAATTGGGAGCAGTGTAGATGATTAAAACAGGGTTGATGTGATCATATTTCCTAGATCTAGTGAGGACTCTTGCTGCTGCATTCTGAAGTCGATAACTCCGAAAATTACGAAGATCACTGGAGGAAATACAGCGATGATGAAAATAAAAAGTCCATACAAGTTATTAAGAGATATTTCTCTACAGCTTAATTTGATAATGGAGAAACCATTACAATATATTCTGTCCACTTTAAATTTACACAGTGGAAGTTGGCTATGGAGAATTGCTCCTATACCATTTTCACAGAAAGGCCAAAACCATGAAAAACATAGTAATTTTCTGACAGTGGACATTTTTAGAATATTTGAATAATGTAATGGTTTACAGATGGACACATATCTGTCATAGGCCATAGCTAATAACAGTGTGAACTCTGCTGAAGCATACCAATAAACAAATAAAGCCTGCAATAAACAGCCATGGTAAGAAATGGTTTGTTTTTCAGACAGTAAATCAGTAAGTAGTTTAGGATAAAGAGCAGTCGCTCCAAAAAGAGCATTACAAAGTAAAGCAGCAATAAAAATGTACATGGGCTCATGGAGATGTTTGTTCATGAATATAACAGAAATAACAACAGTATTAAACACAATAATACACATGTACACTGTGAGAGTGATTAAAAAATAAACATATCTATAATTCTGTAAATCCACATGTCCTTCTAGTGTTAAATATGTAACATTAATAACATCCATTAATTTCTAAAATACAAAACCAACCATAATAATTTTGAAAATTCAATTTCAAATGCTAGTGTAATGAGGAAAACACTCAGTGATCGATTTTTTCTCGCCTCCTCACCATATATATTTTCTCTGGCCACATACTCCTTAGTGACTTTCTGTCAGTTACATTAAAGTCACTCCTTCTTTTCTGTCTACTACTAATATTAATAATAATAATTAAATAATAATAATAACCATTTAAGCTGTCTAAACAAACTGCAGATTGCAAAGCACAAGCAGAAATACCAACAGCATGTAATAACATTTTTAGACTGTTTGTGGGACTGGGCACTAATAATTTGCACACTCTTTTGTTAAATTTGTTTATAAAGTGCAATCAATTGAGTTGAAGACCATATTTCCTGTTTTTGTTTTGAATTATATACTAGGAGTTTATTAAGAGTGTTAGAAGTTTTTCTATAGTGATTTTCACAGTGAACATCGTCTCAAAGCAGCTTTACAGAATGTAACAGTGAAGGTGAATGATGTGTGTTTATCTCTGATGAGCACCATGGAGACTGTGGTAAAGGAAAAAATCCCTTAGATGTTATGAGGAAGAAACCTTGAGAGGAACCAGACTCAAAAGCAGAACCTCATCCTCATTTGGGTGACATCAAGAGTGTGATTATAGACTTTAAACACTACAGAACACTGGAGAGTGAGAACTAACATGAGCACTGGAGTGTGTGATTATGAGTGATGATCTTTCTACAGTCTTTACAGTCATTTGAGATGATGGACCAGGAGCCACTAAACAACTCATAAAAGAGCTCAACATTTGAGATCATCACAGATCCAACACCAGCTTCTCCATGCCAGAGCCTTTAAAGACTTAAGGAGGTCCAATGTCCAAACTCATTTACATTTACATTTGCGGCATTTAGCAGACGCCCTTGTCCAGAGCGACGTACAAAAGTGCACACCGCACAATACATTTTCACAATAGCACAATAGAATTTCAGTCAGGTTTTAGGCCCCATCATAGCACAGAAACTGCTCTAGTTAAAATAACTAATGACCTGTTTTTAGCTTCAGACCAAGGCTTCATCTCGCTGTTGGTTTTACTAGATCTTAGTGCTGCATTCGACACTATAAACCATGATCTCCTCCTAGATCGCTTACAAAATTACATCGGCATTCAGGGACAGGCATTAAGCTGGTTTAAATCCTACCTGTCCGATCGTTACCATTTTGTAGATTTAAATGGAGAGCTATCCAGGCTAATGCAAGTAAATTATGGCGTGCCGCAAGGTTCAGTTCTAGGACCCCTGCTCTTCACAATATACATGCTTCCGTTAGGAAATATTATTAGAAGGCATGGAATTAGCTTCCATTGTTATGCTGATAAAACTCAGCTATATATTTCATCTAAACCAGGCGATACAGCTCAATTAACCCGGATAACTGAGTGTGTTAAGGAACTAAGAGATTGGATGACCCATAACTTTCTACTTTTAAATTCTGATAAGACTGAGATTTTGCTCATCGGCCCAAAAACTAGTATACAGACGCTCCAGCATCTCAACCTGCATTTAGACGGATGTTCTGTAACCACTAGTTCAACGGTAAAAGACCTGGGTGTTATTTTAGACAGCGACTTGTCTTTCAAAAATCACATCAATCAAGTTACAAAAACAGCCTTCTTTCACCTTAGAAATATTTCTAAGCTAAGAAATATGTTGCCCATATCCCGATGCAGAGAAGCTCGTCCATGCGTTCATGACCTCCAGAATAGACTACTGTAATGCGTTACTAGGTGGATGTCCTGCATCATTAATAAACAAGCTTCAGTTAGTCCAGAATGCAGCAGCCAGAGTTCTTACAAGGTCAAAAAATATGATCACATAACCCCGATCTTATCGTCCCTACATTGGCTTCCTGTTAAGTTTCGAATAGACTACAAACTATTACTCCTCACTTATAAAGCACTAAATGGTTTGGCTCCCATATATCTATCCAGTCTTTTAACACGCTACAATCCGCCACGCTCCTGAGATCTCAAAACTCTGGGCTTCTAGTAGTTCCTAGAATAGCAAAGTCCACTAAAGGTGGTAGAGCATTTTCACATTTAGCTCCTAAACTCTGGAATAGTCTTCCTGACGGTGTTCGGGGCTCAGACACACTCTCCCAGTTTAAGTGTAGATTAAAAACATATCTTTTTAGCAAAGCCTACACATAACACACATCACATCATAACCTTGTGCTCCAGAACATCTGATCACATGCACATTATCAACTTGTGCTGTTAATATCATGAACAGCAGCTACGCTAATTCCTCTCCACTGCTTCTCTTTCTCTCCCCATCCCGAGACACCCTGAGGTTTGGCCAGCTCCAGTCACCTCCCACCTCGTGATGATTACGGACCTTTGAAGAAGTAGATGCCGAACTCACAAACATCCCGAACCATCTAGAGACGTACCAGTGCCATTTGGATCCCGCTACATGTGTGGAGTTTTGACATTGGACCTCCTGGAGTGTTTAAAGGCTCTGGCATGGAGAAGCTGATGCTGGATCTGTGGTGATCACAAATGCTGAGCTCATAAAACTCGGAGCTACTAACCATATAGACTGTATAAGACTGCAGAAAGAACATCACTTATAATCTTATACTCCAGTAATCATGTTAGTTCTCACTGTCCAGTGTTCTTTATTGTTGAAAGATTTATGATCAAACTCTTGATGTCACCCAGATGAGGATGGGTTCCCTTTTTGAGTCTGGTTCCTCTCAAGGTTTCTTCCTCATAACATCTAAGGGAGTTTTTCCTTGCCACAGTCGCCACGGCTTGCTCATCAGGGACAAATTCACACCATTCACCATCACTGTTGATTTGTGTAAAGCTGCTTTGAGACAATGTCTGTTGTGAAAAGCGCTATACAAATAAACTTGACTTGACTTGACATTTTACATTTTTAATTTAGGCTGCGATTATATATTTGATGATCCCACTGAATCAGATTCAATTTCGTAGCCTCCAATTAATATTCAATTCCTGTTCCTGACCCCCGGTCTGCTCTGCCTCCCTAGTAACCTGTTTTGACCTCTGGACTGTTTTTGATTTGTGTTTTGCTCAGCCCTTTTTTGCTAAAGTGGCAGTGCCAACTCGTAATTTGTACCGGCTACGCCAACTGCGGCATTACCAACGAATAATTTGTACCGACTACGCCACCCGGGGGCTATTTCCGGGACTGCCCTCAACCTTAAGGCACACAGGTTCGTCACGACTGGGTCAGGTATCAGACCAAAGTTGAGTGAATAACAAAAAATTTATTTAAAACACTTCATGGTGGGAGAAGGCCTGATGTCCTAAGCAGAGAGCACACAGGGTCCTAAGCAGAGAGAACACTCACACATGCACCACAGCACACCACACCTCACTGTGAACACTGCACTGCAATCAGGTAAGGAACCCACCACCACAAAATGCTAATCTGCTGCCACTGGCCACCCCACTCCTAAAGGCAAAAGAGAAGGCAGAAAAGTAATTTTAAACACATAAATTAAAACAAGCATCGCATACAACAGCCTGGCTCTGGACACAGTCAACAGCCCAAAAACTGCTCATTACTTGATCCTTACAGAGGCACATGAACAGAGGAAAGGCACTTCACAGATCACCAAAGAAATTAGAAAGTAACTACACTTGATTTATAAAAAAACAAAAACATTATACCACATGCCCCCCGGTCCAGCTGATCCTGCAGGTAGTTAAATGCTGCAACGAGAAACTGTTAGCATACGGGAGCAGCAAAATGTTAATCAACTGGTGCCAAATGGAAGTAACACGGAGCTCCAGAGAACAGAAACATAAATTAACAATGCCCAGCTGAACCCAGCAAAGTAGACAACACAGAGCGAAGCAGGCAAAGCAGAGCACGGATGATGTAGCGTGGAGCAGCTGCAGTCGGATAAAGCAGAAAGTCAAGCCAACATCAAAGCAGTGTAAACAATGCACATAGCACAGGAAAGCCATACAGCAAGCGAAAAGCCCACTATAGCAGCCCACTACAGCAGCCCCCTACAGCAGCCCACTGTAACGTCCCTTGCACATTGACCCGCACCTTGAATAGCGAAAACACACTTTAATCAGCTGATTGTTAAAGCCCATATAACGTTAATGACGTCAGCGTCAACACATACCTGTACGGAGACTCCCGAGGCACGGATACAGCCGTTTAATTAACACATCTTCCTAAACACTTAGCGGCTTCCCCACAAAGCTCCTCAGTCCACCCTTAAATGAAGCATGGTAAATGAGCATAATCAGCCTCAGCTGACTAGATGACATCATACCATTCTGCTACACTAAGTTTGCTGGCTATCGGATTTTTTTGACTGTTTTCAATTTTGGTTTTGTCTTTTCTTGCATCGCCCTGTTTGTTGGTGTTTCAGACCCTGGACTGTTTATGGACTTTGTTTTTGCCTTTGCCCTATTGCTCTGCTTGTTTTTTATATTAAAACCTGTTTTCTCCTTAACCCTGTCACATCCTGCATTTGGGTCCTCTAATACACTCAACTAGTCACCTGCGCTTCCTGACAGAATGATTTGGCCATGTATCGTGTCCCGCAGTTTTCCCTGACATTTGCACTCTAAAATAACTCCCAGGTCTTTTACTGTTTAACTAGTAGTTACAGAACATGCTTCCTGTTTCCTGTTGTTGATTGTTTGCCGGGAATTTTGTTTGTATTAGTTTTTTCTCTCTCTCATCGCTTTAAAATATCAAAATAACGTCTTGATTTCCTGCATCCTTTACTTTCCGTTGGCTCTGTTTCGTCTATTTTTGCTTTCGGAAGAGTGCTTTTTTCCCTGTTTCCCTGTGAGTGGAGGACATTCCCACCAGAACTACGAACACACACTACAGTAACCACATTAAGGTACGTAATTTCCCTGCTATGGCGAACATCCAGTTCATTCAGTGTGTGAAGTGTGACATGTTTAATCAGTCTTTCCCAGTTGTAAGCGATAGTTTTCTCTGTGAGAAGTGTAAGCTAGTTTGCTCTTTGACGGAGAAGATCTTAGCATTAGAGGAGCGCATCCAGAGTGTAGAGAGAAGAAGTGAGTGCGAGAGCAGTCCAGGTTCTGCAGGGGAAAGTCTGGATGCCCTAGGTGGAGTTAGCATCCCCCCGACTCCGGCATTAGAGCCCTCACAGTGGGGCTCGGTGGCATACTCGGAAAGCCAACGCTAACTCTCGCCCAGTGTATATGTGTATACCAGGAGCCAGGGCGACGAACATAGCAGGTCAGCTTAGGTTCTTAGGTAAGCACAGGTTCTCTAAGATAGTTTTTCACACAGGAGCTAATTATATACGCCTTCAACAGTCAGAGGTTACCAAGAGTAATATTATAGAGGTGTGTAAATTAGCGAAGGCAATGTCCGATTCAGTAACATGCTCTGGCCCCATCCCTATGCGACGTGGCGATGTAGCCTACAGCAGGTTATGGTCGCTGAACTGCTGGATGTCCGAGTGGTGCTCCAAAATCAATGTGGGCTTCATAAAAAATTGGAGCAATTTTGAGGGCAAGGCTGGCCTGTTAGGGCGGGACGGTATCCATCCCACTTGGCAAGGTGCTGCTCTCATTTCTTGTAGTATAGGTTATAGTCTCAGAACAGCACTAGTTAACAAGTGACAAGGCCAGGGAGCAGACAGACAGGCTAAAACAACCATCTGCTAGCTGCACAGAGTCGTCACTCAGGATCCACCATATTAAGACTGTGTCTGTCCCCGAAGCGAAACCAAAATTTAGAAATTCTCAGAAAGTCTGTTTAAGTAACCTGATTAACATTAAATTAAATAGGACTGAACGCACAGCAGCACCTTTGATCTAAATATTAGATCTCTTACGTCAAAAACGCTGACTATAAATGAAATTATTACCGACCAGGAGTTTAATATGATGTGTTTGACAGAAACGTGGATTAAATCGAATGAATATGTAGCATTAAATGAAGCGAGTGATCCTGGGTATAGTTACATACACCAACCCCGTCTAAATGGCAGAGGAGGCAGAGTCACAGCTATTTATAATAATAATCTGAGCGTCACACAAATGACTAAACACAAATGTAAAACATTTGAAGTTCTTTACACCAACATAAAATATTCAGTGTCCAAAAGCAGGTCCAGTCAGTCAATTCCACTAATTATTATTTATTGACCCCAGGGCCCGACTCTGATTTTCTCATAGAATTTGCAGATTTCATCACAAATTTAGCTACTTCTTTACACAAAGCATTAATTGTTGGAGACTTTAATATTCCTTTTGATAATCAGGAAGACTCCTTAAGAGCAGCAGTTGTGTCCATTTTATAATCAGTTGGAATTAATCAGAATGTTATAGGAGCCACTCATAGTGGAGACACACTCTTGAATTGTTGTTAACATTTGGATTAAAATTAAAAAAACGTATTCATAATTCCACAGTCTGAAGCTATTTCAGACCATTATCTCATCTCTTTTAAAATCTGCCTCAGTCACTGCATTTCTACCTCACCACATTACCGTGTTAAGCGTACTTTCACGTCAGCTACAGCAGCGCATTTTATCAATAGTCTTCCAGAAACTACGATATTAGATAGATCTCCATCTGACCTTGCAGAGCTCGACTGGGCAACTGAATACCTCGAATCAACGTTACGTTATACCAGACTTGGGCAAACTATGGCCCGCAGGCCACACACAGCCCGTTGGGTTTATTAATCCGGCCCGCCGAACGTGACCAAATTCTATTAAAATAGGTACGGGTAAACATTGTTCAATTTACCTTTCCCCTGTAATGCCCACATTTCCCCTAAAGATGTCACACTTCAGCTCAATTGACGTTGTTCGCGTGCAATACAGAACTCTCTTCTCCTTTTAAGAGAGCTTAATCTGATACTCTATAAAAACTGCGACATTTTCTAACAAACACCTCGGATCTATCCTGAGAATTGCCACAACAAAACTTACTCCACACTTTGATGAACTGGCAAAAAAAAAAAAAAAAGATCAACAAATTGTGTATATGTATGACCTGGTCCCACTGTCAAATTTTAGAACCCATTGTGGCCCGTGACTCAAAAAATGTGCCCATCCCTGCGTTATACTCTAGATGATGGAGCTCCCCTTAAGACCAAAATGGTCAGGGAGAAAAAATCAGCACAGTGGTCTAATGATCATACACGCACTTTAAAACAGACCACTCGGAAATTAGAACGTAAATGGCGTCAAACAAAATTAACAGTATTTCAAATAGCATGGAAGGAGAGGCTCCTAAATTATAGAAAAGCTCTCAGTGCCGCTAGATCAGCATATTTCTCCACCTTCATAGAAAATAACAAGCATAATCGCAGATTTTTATTCAGCACGGTAGCAAAATTAAGAGGAAATTAAAGCGCTGCGCTCACATGCACACCATCAATAGGTAGTAATGATTTCATCAACTTTTTTGATAACTTTTTTGATAAGTTGAAAACATCAGGCAAGAAATCCAGACAGTTAATATAAATCCAAATTACTTTTCAAGTAACCCTGTAGACAGCAGTGTCATTATAGTAGACAATCAACTACAAAGTGTTACTCCTAATCAAGTGAATGACATTTCATTAATTTCCTCATCAAAATCATCAGCCTGCATTCTCGAATTCTAGAAATATGATGTTGTTACAGAATGCAGAAAAACTAGTAGATGTTTTTGTAACATCTAGATTAGACTACTGTAATGCTTTACTGTCTGGGTGTTGGAGTAAGTCCAGAAATAAGCTTCAGTTAGTTCAGAATGCAGCAGCAAGAGTCCACACTAGATCTAGAAAATATGACCACTGTTTTAGTCAGTCTACACTGCTCCCAATTAAATCTTGCATTGATTATAAAATACTACTACTGTAACTAAGCACTTAATGGTCTCACACCGCAGAGTGAAATTCTGAACCATTATAATCCCCCATGCCTACTTAGATTAAAAGGTCAATTCAAGTCAAGTCAAGTTTATTTCTATAGTGCTTTTCACAACAGACATTGTCTCAAAGCAGCTTTACAGAGTTGGTCCCTCAAATAATAAAGACTAGAGCAGGAGGCAAATGATTCTCTCATAAACCCCACAGTTATGGAACAACCTTCCAATCAGTGTTCGAGAATCAGACACAGTCTCAGTGTTCAAGTCGAGGCTGAAAACACATTCATTTAGTCAAGACATTTCTTAGGAGAGACATTCGGGACTGCAACCTTCTCTGCTTCACCGAGACATGGCTGAACCCAGCGGTACAGGACCACACCATCCAGCCGGCCGGGTTTTTCTCGGTTTACCGCATGGACAGAACACTGGATTCGGGGAAGTCAAGAGGAGGTGGAGTGTGTCTGATGGTGAACAAACAGTGGTGCGACAGCGCGAGCATTGTTCCTCTTTCACGCTCCTGCACACCAAACCTGGAACTACTGACCATCAAATGTCGGCCCTTTTATCTACCTCGGGAATTCAGCTCGGTCATAGTCAGTGCCGTTTATATTCCACCTCAAGCGGACACGGACACTGCAGTATGGGACTTACATGAGTCACTAATGCAACACCAAACACAGCATCGGGACACTGCGCTCATTGTGGTCGGAGATTTCAACAGTGCCAACCTCAAGCGCGCACTCCCGAACTTTTATCAGCACATCACCTTCCCCACCAGGGGCGAAAGAACACTGGACCACTGCTACACAACATTTAAGAATGGCTACAAGGCACAATCACGTCCACCGTTCGGGAAATCGGACCATGCTGCCATCTTCCTCATGCCTGTTTACAAACAAAGGCTGAAACAGGAAGCTCCGGTTAGAGGGAGGTCGCGCGCTGGACTGACCAATCGGTGGCCGCTCTGCAGGACGCTTTGGATGACGCAGACTGGGACATGTTTTGGCGCAGCTCTGATGACGTCAACATGTTTACGGAAGCGGTTGTGGGATTCATCAAGAAACTAACGGATGATACGGTGCAAAAAAACACTATCAGAACGTTACCCAACCAGAAGCCGTGGGTGGATAAAACCATCCGCGACGCTCTGAGATCCCGCTCCGCTGCCTACAACACGGGGCTCGCCACCGGGGACATGGATGAATACAAGGCTGCGTCTTACAGTGTTCGCCGAGCGGTGAAGGATGCAAAGCGGTGCTACGGGAGGAAACTAGAGTCACAGTTCCAACAAGGTGGCTCCAGGAGCCTGTGGCAGGGACTAAGGACAATAACGGACTATAAAACACCATCTTCCAGAATGGTGAATGCGGAAGCTTCTCTGGCAGATGAGCTAAACACCTTTTACGCTCTTTTCGAGGCTGCAGCTAACCACGCTAGCGGCGCTAGTGGCACAACCAGCATGCACGCTGAGAGAGCCAGAGAGGTAAACACATTCACCATCTCGGAGCATGACGTGAGGAGGGCATTCAAGAGAGTGAATACCAGGAAGGCAGCAGGACCAGATGGAATCACAGGTCGGGTTCTGAAAGCTTGCGCTGACCAGCTAGCACCGGTGTTCACTGAGATATTCAACCTTTCTCTGGAACAGTCTGTTGTTCCCTCATGCTTCAAACAGTCCACTATTGTCCCTGTCCCGAAGAAACCCCAGCCCGCCTGCCTCAATGACTACGGCCCTGTAGCTCTGACCTCAGTAGTGATGAAGTGCTTTGAGAGACTGGTCAGAGACTTCATCACTGCATCACTACCGGACCCACTGGACCCACTACAGTACCGTCAAAACCGTTCGACTGAGGACGCAATTGCACATCTTCTCCACACTACAATCAGCCACCTGGACCAAAGAAACGGGAATTACACAAAGATGTTGTTCGTGGACTACAGTTCAGTGTTCAACACCATAATTCCCTCCACACTCACCTCTAAGTTGGAGGTCCTGGGACTCAGCCTGCCGCTGTGTCAATGGATCTCAAACTTCCTGACGGACAGACCACAAGCTGTACGGGTGGGAAAACACACCTCATCCACCCTCACCCTTAGCACTGGAGCTCCCCAGGGTTGTGTTCTGAGCCCCCTGCTGTACTCACTGTACACATATGACTGTGTGGCCACTTCCAACTCCACAACCATCATCAAGTTTGCTGACGACACCGTTGTGGTGGGCCTGATCTCCAACAACGACGAGATGGCCTACCTACAGGAGGTTAAAAACCTGGAGAGATGGTGCCAGGAGAACAACCTTCTCCTGAATGTCAGCAAGACTAAGGAGTTGATCGTGGACTTCAGCATGAAGCAGGAGTGGTCATACCAACCGCTAAACATCTGCGGGACTCCAGTGGAAAGAGTGGACAGTTTCCGGTACCTGGGTGTTCACATCACACAGGACCTGTCTTGGTCCTGTCACATCAACACCCTGGTGAAGAAGGCCCGGCAGCGTCTGTACCATCTGAGACGCTTAAGGGACTTTAAACTACCCTCTCAGGTGCTTAAGACTTTTTACACTTGCACCATTGAGAGTGTTCTGACGGGTAGCATCATTTCCTGGTTTGGGAACAGCACCATGCAGGACAGACGAGCCCTCCAGAGGGTGGTGCGTTCAGCTGAACGTACCATCCACACCGAGCTCCCTGACCTGCAGGACATCTACGGCACGCGGTGCAGGACCAGAGCCAGGAAAATTGTGAAGGACCTCAGCCATCCCAACAATGGACTTTTTTCTCTGTTGCGTTCGGGGAAACGCTTCCACTCCCTGAAGGCGAACACAGAGAGAATGAGGAGGAGCTTCTTCCCGCAGGCCATTTGGTGTTTAAACCAGAAAACACCCAGGATCTAAAAACTGGCCCACTCTCTCCATCATCACCCTTTTTCCCTTGCACAATCACACTTTTCGTGCTACGGCACATTATACACTGGACTTGCACAGCACAGTACACTTCACATTTCATATTTTCTTCTTCATATTTATTTCATTTTTTTTTTTTATATTCTTATTTTTATACCACACCATTCCGCACAAGGACACTTTACACCACACCTTACTGCACACGGACACTTATGGACAATCATCCCTAACTTGTTTACTGTTGTTTACTGGTTAACTGCACACTGCCATAAACATTTTCTGTGTACATTCTCAGTGTATGTGTATAAATATATATGTATATGTATGCATATATACATATATATTTATATATCTTTATATCTTTATTTATCTGCCTTCTTTTTCTTATTATATTTTTCTTAAAATTTTGTTATTATATTTATATTTTTATTCTCCTTTTTACCCTATTTTATTCCCTCATGCCGGATCGACGTTAAAAGCATTTCACTGCATGTCGTACCCTGTATGTATGTTCATGTGACAAATAAAATTTGATTTGATTTGATTTGATTTAAAGGAGCAGATCTGGAGGGATCATAGATATAGAATGTCTGGTGAACTGGGATATTTGTATGCTGTCTTCCCCTCACTCTCATACGTTCACTCAGGTATGTTAATGGAGGTGTGGTGGTGTCTCTTATCCCAGAGATCCTCATGTCAGTGTTACCTTCTGGTTTTCTATTTTAGTTATGCTGCCAAAGCGAGTCTTGCCCTAGTCCAAACTGCACAGTGTCCTTAACTTTCATACAACAATTAGGATACATAATAATCCATGAGTTCTCTGAGGTAAGATGTTGCTGGTCCATTTTTGGCCTTGTAGGCAAGCATCAGTGTTTTAAATATGATACGTGCAGCTACTGGAAGCCAGCGGAGGGGCAGCAGTGGGGTGGTGTGGAAGAACTTTGGCAGATTAAACACAACTCATGCAGCTGCGTTTTGAAACATTTGCAGTGGATGAATAGTGTTCAGTGGAAGACCTGCCAGCAGAGAGCTGCCGTAGTCCAGTTTCAAAATAACACAAGACTGAACAAGCACCTGGGCAGCCTGTGTGGACAGAAATGAATAAACCCTTCTGATGCTGTAGAGAAGAAATCGACAGTAACGAGTAAAAAATAGGACAGTTGATTGTCCATAGTTACCCCAAGGTTATTAGCAGCTGAAGGGGAGAGAAGAGAGTCATGAAGGGTTATTCGAAGATCTTGATGATTAATCACCTAGGATGACCAGCAGTTCTGTTTCTCTGGGGTTGAGTTATAATTGATGAGCACTCATCCATGAAGATATGTCTGTCAAGCATGTCGAGATCCGAGCGGAAGCTGTGGTATCTGAGGAAGGGAAAGGAAAGATGAGTTGAGTGTCATCTGCATAGCAGTGGTAAGAAAAGCCATGTGAGGATATGACTTCACCAATTGAGTGGGTATAAAGGGAGAAAAGGATGGGAACAAGGAGCCTTGTGGGACACCAGTGGTAAGTCTGCATGGGGCAGAGGTGGATCCCCTCCATGTTACCTGGTATAAGGGACCTTCCAGGTAGGAAGTAAATCATGAATTCTGTCACCCCTCTTATCTCTCTCTCTCTCTCTCTCTGTCAAGTGAAATATGCTCCTGAGGTTCCACTGTTCCTGCCCCTCTTCCCTCCTCGGATCTTCCCACTTTGTCCAGGCCTGCCTTCAGATAGTGTTCTCTTTGATTCAAGGTCACTCTGTGCAGCTGGGGATGGTTCCTTATCAACACCCTAGGGTTCCATAAAATTAAAAATCAAATCAAATTTTATTTGTCAAATACACATACATACATACTATATGCAGTGAAATGTTTTTTACGATGGTTCTGCATGAGGGAATAGAATGGGGAGGAAAATAAAACAAGGAAAAATAAGGCAGATAAATAAATAGTATAAACTATGTAAGATATAAAATATATAAAGATATATATGAGAAAACATGAATCACATAAGGTGCTTGATGTGATTGTCCTTAAAGTGATTGTGTGTGGTGTGGTATAAAGTGCACTGTGCTGTGCAAGTCCACAGTTAAAGTGACAGTCCAGAGATTGAAGTGTCATAGTGCGAAAAGAAAAATATTTGCAGAAAAGTGTGATGATGGAGAGAGTGGACCAGTTTTTAGATCCTGGGTGTTTCCTGGTTTAAACTCTAAATGGCCTGTGGAAGAGAATGAGGAGGAGAAGCTCCTCTCTGTGTTCACTTTCAGGGAGTGGAAGCGTTTCCCTGAACGCAACAAAGAAAAGTGTCCATTATTGGGATGGCTGAGGTCCTTCACAATCTTCCTGGCTCTGGTCCTGCACCGCGTGCTGTAGCTGTCCTGCAGGTCAGGGAGCTCGGTGTGGATGGTACGTTCAGCTGAACGCACCACCCTCTGGAGGGCTCGCCTGTCCTGCATGGTGCTGTTCAAAAACCAGGGAGTGATGCTACCCATCAGAACGCTCTCAATGGTACAAGTGTAAAAAGTCTTCAGCACCTGAGAGGGTAGTTTAAAGTCCCTTCAACATCTCAGATAGTACAGACGCTGCCGGGCCTTCTTTTTTTTTTTTTTGCTTTTTTCAATTTTTTTTATTGAAAAATCAACAATCACAGATATAAAAAATGTAAACAGAAATTCTCTATTTTTCCTTTTTAAACAACAAAAAACAAATACCCCCACCCCACCACCCAAAACACAAACAAACCCCCAGACAAAGACACACACACATGCGCACACACATCCCCCTGTTAAAACAACTGAAGAAACATAAAGTTTATGCATACAGTCACATTTTTGACCGATTTAGCTTTAATCAGGGAACACCCGTAGTCTCCTAAAATCAGAAATAACAGGTTACCACTTGCAAAAAAAAGGTGTCAGTAGAACCCCTCAGTGTATCTTTTATTTTCTCCAACTTAAGAAAAAACATCAAATCTTTCAACCACCAAGAGTTGGAGGGACATTCTATTGTTTTCCAGTGTAGAAGTATGCATTGTCTGGCCAACAAAGATGAGAAGGCTAAAACATCTTTGTATATAAAACCCAAATATAGCGATCAGTGGGCATGATGTCAATTGCACTTCAAATATGGAGGACATAATTCCAAAAAAAACCTGTCCAGAAAGCATGTAATTTTGGGCACAAAAAAAAAACATGATTTAAATGACAGAGGAAAGCATGACATCTGTCACATCTGTCCTCAACCCCAGGATATATTTAACTGATCGCTATCAGTTTGTTGAAGTAAATAGTGAGTTCGCCACACCCTACGAGGTAAAGTGTGGTGTTCCTCAAGGATCTGTCGTAGGCCCACTGCTTTTCGCTTTATATATGCTGCCTCTTGGTGAAATCATTCATAAACATGGGATTCGCTTCCATTGCTATGCTGATGACACACAGCTGTATATTTCAGCAAAGCCAGATGAGCGAGATCAGCTAAACAATGTTAAGAAGTGTGTAAAGGACATTAGACAGTGGATGCTTAATAACTTTCTTCTGCTCAACTCCGATAAGACGGAAGTACTTTTACTAGGACCACATGCAGCTAGAACTAAACTTTCCGATTACGTAGCATCTCTGCATGGTGTTTCTGTTTCAGCATGTACGGCTGTCAAAGACCTTGGTGTGATTATTGACCCGAGTCTTTCCTTTGAGTCTCACGTGAATAATATCACCAGGATCGCCTTCTTTCACCTTAGAAATATTGCTAAAATTAGAAATATGATGTCGTTACAGGATGCAGAAAAACTAGTTCATGCTTTTGTTACTTCTAGATTAGACTACTGTAACACTTTACTGTCTGGGTGTTGGAGTAAGTGCAGAAATAGGCTTCAGTTAGTTCAGAATGCAGCAGCAAGAGTCCTCACTAGATCTAGGAAATATGACCACATCACCCCTGTTTTAATCAGTCTACACTGGCTCCCAATCAAATCTCGCATTGATTATAAAATATTACTACTGACGTATAAAGCACTTAACGCTCTCACGCCGCAGTATCTGAGTGAACTTCTGTACCAGTATGATCCTCCACGCCTACTTAGATCAAAAGGTGCTGGCTATCTGTTGGTTCCTCAAATAATGAAGACTCCAGCAGGGGGCAGATCTTTCTCTTATAAAGCCCCAAAGTTATGGAACAGCTTTCCAAAACGTGTTCGGGACTCAGACACAGTCACAGTATTCAAGTCGAGGTTGAAAACTTATTTATTTAGTCAAGCCTTTTATCAGTAGATTTTTCTTAGGTAAAGGCTCAGATCTGGAGGGATCATGGATATAGAGTGTTTGGTGAACTGGTATATTTATATGCTTTCGTCCCCTCACATTCACACGTTCACTCAGGTTTGTTGACGGTGGTGTGGTGGGTTGTCTCTTATCCCAGAGATCCCTCATGTCTGTGTTACCTTCTGGTTCTCCCTTTTAGTTATGCTGCCATAGCGAGTCTTGCCGGAGACCAAACTGCACAGTGACATTAACTTTCATACACCAATAGGGACACTTGCTTGGGACGGTCTCTCATCAACACCTTGGGTGGTTCCATGTAATATCGGAGTAGAACGGTTGCTTTGAGGACGGATTGGACTGAAGTTGGTGTCAGCGGTCTGCTGCACTGACTCGGGAGTGCAGTTTGCTTCTGATCGTCATCACTGCACCCCGCAACATTGTACATCTGCTTCAAATGGACATTTGGTGCAACCCAGATGAGGATGGGTTCCCTCTTGAGTCTGGTTCCTCTCAAGGTTTCTTCCTTATGCCATCTCGGGGAGTTTTTCCTTGTCACAGTTGCTTATCAGGGACAAACATACTTACAAAGAACATATTTACCTTTAATCACCACATTATCTGTGTAAAGCTGCTTTAAAACAATGCTCATTGTTTAAAGCGCTATACAAATAAAAATGAATTGAATTGAATTGAGAGTTGTTCTCCTGGCACCATCTCTCCAGGTTTTTAACCTCCTGTAGGTAGGCCGTCTCGTCTATGTTCAAGATCAGGCCCACCACAACAGTGTCATCAGCAAACTTGATGATGGTGGTGGAGTTGGAAGTGGCCACACAGTCGTATGTGTACAGTCAGGACAGCAGGGGGCTCAGAACACAACGCTGGGGGGCTTATGGTCTGTCCGTCAGGAAGTTAGAGATCCATTGGCACAGCAGCAGGCTGAGTCCCAGGACCTCCAACTTAGAGGTGAGTGTGGAGGGAATTATTGTGTAAAATGCTGAACTGTAGTCCACAAACAGCATCTTTGTATAATTCCCTTTTCTGTAGTCCAGGTGGCTCATCGTAGTGTAAAGGAGATGAGCCATGGCATCCTCAATAGAGCAGTTCTGTTGGTATCTAAACTGTAGAGGATCAGTGTGTCTGGTAGTGATGCAGTGATGAAGTCTCTGACCAGTCTCTCAAAGCACTTCATCACTCCTGAGGTCAGGGCTACAGGGCGATAGTCGTTGTGGTAGGCAGGCTGGGGTTTCTTCGGGACAGGGACAATGGTGGACTGTTTGAAACATGAGGGGACAACAAACTGTTCCAGGGAGAGGTTGAATATCTCACTGAACACCGGTGCTAGCTGGTCAGTGCAGGCTTTCAGAACACGACCTGTGATGCCATCTGGTCCTGCTGCCTTCCTGGTATTTACTTTCTTGAATGCCCTTCTCACGTCATGCTCCGAGATGGTGAACGTGTTTACCTCTCCAGCTTTCTCAGCATGCATGCTATTTTAGCCACTAGCACTGCTAGCGTGGTTAGCTGCAGCCTCGAAACGAGCATGAAAGATGTTTAGCTTGTCTGCCAGAGAAGCGCCCACATTCCCCATTATTGAAGATGGTGTTCTGTAGTCCGTGATTGTTCTTAGTCCCTGCCACAGGCTCCTAGAGCCACCATGTTGGAACTGTGACTCTAGTTTCCTCCCGTTGTGCCACTTTGCATCCTTCACCACTCTGCGAACAATGTAAGACGCAGCCTTTTACTCGTCCATGTCCCTGGTGGCAAGCCCTGTGTTGTAGGCAGCGGAGTGGGATCTTAGCGCCTCACGGATAGTTTTATCCACCCACGGCTTCTGGTTGGGAAATGTTCTGATGGTGGTTTTCTGCACAGTATCATCCGCTAGTTTCCCGATGAATCCCACAACCGCTTCCGTAAACATGTTGACATCACCCTGGCCTGAACATCCCAGTCTGCGTCATCCAAAGTGTCCTGCAGAGCGGCTACCGATTGGTTAGTCCAGCACGACCTCCCTCTGAACTGAAGCTTCCAGTTTCAGCCTTTGTTTGTAAACAGGCATGAGGAAGATGGTGGCATGGTCCGAATTCCTGAACAGTGGACGTGATTGTGCGTTGTAACTGTTCTTAAATGTTGTGTAACAGTGGTCCAGTGACCTTTCGAGAACGATGCTCGCGCTGTCGCACCAGTGGTTGTTCACCATCAGACACACTCCACTTCCTCTTGATTTAGCCGACTCCAGTGTTCTGTCCTTGCGGTAAACCGAGACAAACTCGGCAGGCTGGATTCAGCCATGTCTCGGTGAAGCAGAAAAGCTTGCAGTCCTGAATGTCCCTCTGGAACTTGCCCCTTGCCCCGAGGATACTGGGTAAGGGAGCGCAGGAGTCACCTCAGCCTGTTCCTGATGCCGGCTCGTTTCCCTTGCGGACGCCGGTACAGGTCACGTCCTTTGTTCTTCCTCAGGATCTCGCTCAGCATGGGTCCAAGTTTAAAAACGGCGAAGGTGAGTGGATTGTACACTAATAGATATGAGTGGTGCTGTCATATCTAATGATGTCCATCTTGTGTAGATGGAACAGTAACTAAGTAAATAATAATATAAAATAATCAAAAGAGAGAAAATGTAGCCGGAGCTGTCGTGACAGCAGCCGACCTCACCGCACCATCTTGATTTACATGAGAAAATTAAGAATTACAGAGTAAGAACAGGAGCTTTGAGGATGTATTTGGAATGTAGTTAATGACACCAATCTGCTACACTTGACTCAGAACTACAGTTTTCATTTTATCATCAACACTGCACCCCGCAGCATTGTTTATCTGTAAAAACTGGACATTCATCGCAACCCAGATGAGGATGGGAGTATGGTTTCTCTTAATGTTTCTTCCTTATGCATCTCGGGAAGTTTTTCCTGCCACAGTCGCCACCAGCTTGTTTATCAGGGACAAACTTACACTTATGAAAAACATCTTATTCATTTTTGTCACTACATTATCTGTGTGAAGCTGCTTTGAGATAATGTTCATTGTTAAAAGTGCTATACAAATAAAAATGTATTAAAATTAAATTGAACTGGTCTCTATCATCTTGGTGAAGAGACCGGAGTCTAGGAAGTGCTTCAGAGCTAGAATTATGGCCAGCATCTCTAGGCAATTGCTCTGCCACAGCAGATGGGGCCCTACTCAAAGACCTTAAGCAGAGCAGCCACTCATAACCACTCCCCATCATTTGAGGGAAGTGTCTATCGTTAGCATTACTCGGCAACCAGGAACTCCCAGCACAGGGCCCTGAGACAGGAACCCAGGACCTTTCCACACATCTAAGGCACGTAGGGCGTGACCTTGATTCTAAGGAGTGGTTTGTCCCTCAGAGAGAACCCTTGGGTCCTGAACCACCACTGAAGGGGTTTCATGTGCAGGAGGCCAAATGGAACCACATTGGATGCTACTGCCATTAGCCCCAGCAGTCTCTGTAACTGCCTGACAGTGAGTGACTGGCCTTCTTTAATTCTCCTGATTACTGTAAGGACAGACACAATGCAAGCAGGAAATGACTGCGCACGCATAAGGGTTGAATCCCACACAACGCCTAAGTAAGTCGCTATCTGTAGTGGTTCTCTTTTTTTCCGCAACCCCAATTCCCACATGTGAGTGGGAATGACATCTCAATACTGGACCACTAAGTGCTCTGATTAAGGCCAAAATCAACCGATCATTGATATAGTTTAGGATGCAGATGTCCTGAAGTCTCAGGGGGACCAGGGCCGCATCCACACACTTCATGACAGTGCGGGATGAGAGAGCAAGACCAGACAAAAGGACCCTATATTGGTAAGCTTCAGCCCCGAAAGTGAACCTCAGGAACTTTCTTTGAGATGGAGGGATAGATATATGGAAGGATGGAAACATCTATCGTGACAAACCAGTTCTCGGATCTGATTTGGGACATGACCTGATTCAGGGTCAGCATCTTGAACCTGAGTCTCAATAGTGAGCTGTTCAGCTGATGTAGATATAATATAGGACATAACCCCCCCATCTTTTTTGGGAACTATGAAGTACTGGCTGTGAATTATGAACCCAGACTCTCTGTCTGATGGAGGAACCACCTTGATGGCCTCCTTCCTCATGAGAGTGTCTACTTCTTGTTCCATGACCAAAGGCTGCTCGGGCCCCACCAAGGGGGGGCACACCTTGTTGAACTGGCGCAAATGAGACCCGAACTGAATTGTATAGTCTCTGTCTGCAGTACGCAGGACCCACCGAGACATGTCTGGCAGAACCCACTGAGACACATCTGGCAGAGCTTTCCAGGCTGCCAGATAGTCTCTTAAGGGAATCAGTCTCTTGAGACTGACCTCTGGTGAGCCTAGAGCCAGAGCTACGCTCTACCCCCTAAAATTACACAGGCGGAACACACAGACAGAAAGAGTGCTTCCTCTTACTGCTTGCTTTAATTAAAAAAAAAATGTTTTGGACATTACCTCTTACTATTGAAAAACAAACATAGAGCACTTCCTTAACAAACAGAAGCTAGCGCTGTCTTTATTCCATGATCTTTTTATAGCTTCCTGGTCATAATATCACCCCGCCGGTGATGCCACGCTTTCCATTGGACTGTTTAAACACGTGATTGAGAGTGCGATCATTCCCAAAGCATTCCCAAAGCGTTGTTGACGTAACTTGAGTTCCTGAAGAGTATCCAGATCTAAAAGGAACCCATCATCATCTGGGTGGCACCGAATGTCCATTCATTACATGATGTGTAGTAATAGATGCTTAAATGCAGAACTGTTCATGCAATCTGCGGCCCTAACTCAATCCTCAAAGTTCTTGAGTTGATCAACAATCCTCGCACTCCCGTCTCTCTCTCGTTCAAGCTACACATACTCCAAGCTACACATCTTCATGTCCCTTTCTACTCTCATAGATATACATTTTATAGTTTTTGAAATTATATATTTGTAATGTATATATGTCTGTACAAAAACAAACCTGCTTTGGGACATTGTCCACTGTTAAAAATGGCGTACAAAAAATAAATACAATTTTTAAATGTAATGCTTTTCTTAAATTTCAGCTCAGCATGCATCACCACTATTCCTTAGCACCTTCACACATTGGAAAGCTATGCTTGGTAGGCCTGAACACCTCCCTCTGAGAGACCCCTGGATCAACTCCACCACAATGATCACTGGGCCCCCCAGGGCTGTGTGCTCAGTCCCCTGTTGTTCACTCTGCTGTCTTAAAGCTGGGCAGGAACTGAGTCTGTTGATGACATGACTGTGGTGGATCTCACCAGTAAGAAAGATGAATAAGCATTCAGAGAGAACATGCAGAGGTAGACAAACTGGTTTAAAACATGTCTGACTCTAACTTAATCCCTAATTATAAATGGTTGTGGATTTCAGGTGCACACAAAGTGACCAAATGAATAAATAAATGAATGAATGAATAAATCAACACTGGTTCAATCGATTACAGACTCAGGATACCATCAGCCTAAAACTCTGTTAAGAGGAATAATAGCACACTTTTTTAAACATATAATGACATAAAACAAACAGAAACTCAGTGCTAGTTTAAGTGTTTCAGGAAGAGGAAGATCTTCACCTGTCAGTTGAAGATAGACAGTGACTCTGCTGTTCAGACATATAGGGGAAGTTAATTTCACAACCTTGGTGCCAGAACAGAGAAGAGCCCCAATGTATATCTACCTAAGTCATACAGCTGCATTTTGGATCAGGCGAATAGTGTTAGAAGGTCGACCTGCCAGCAGAGAGCGCCAGTATTTCAGTACTGAAATGGCAAGAAAGTGAACAAGTACCTAAACAGCCTGTGTGGATAAAAATTGGTCCAATCCTTCTGATGATGTAGAGAATTAACTGATAAGAACGAGTCACAGTAGCAACATGTGAGGAAAAGGACAGCTGATTTCACACGTAAACATATAAACCTCCTGAGATTCAGTTCTCACAACCAGACTGTGTTACAGTTTCTTCCCAAAAGCAGCAGACTTCATCATAGATAGATGGCTAGATACAACTTTGTCATTGTACAGGTACACTGCAAGGATATAGATAGATAAATGGCTTTATTTATAACAGAGGGAAATTACACAGTTGTGCTGTTTAGCATTTCCCGGAACTGAAAATATTAGCATTGTGCAAATGAGTATAGTTAAATATGTAAATATGTGTACAACGAATAAATAGGCTAACTGCAGTGAAAATGTGCATAAGCTATTAATCAAATAGCACAAGGATAATGGCACAAAGAGATCAGACTGACACACACACACACACAGAGTGAACACTTTTTTTATTTTAAAGTCATAAATGTTTACATATACAGTGCTTATTATAATTGCCTTTATTTAAATTTATTTAAATTATTTAAATTTATCGATTGATATGTTTGATTATTTCTACAAATGTTGTTTGCATGTGTGCATTTAGTCATGTTTGTAGGTCTGCTTTAACCTCAGATATCTCTGTGTTGTCTCATATAACTCACTGTTGTCTTATGAAATTATTCACTGTGTACTGTTCCAACTGTGCATAGGGAGCTGGTAGCTTAGTGGTTTAGGCATTGGACATTGGATCTGAAGGTCTTGAGTTCAAATCCCAGCCACACCAAGGTGTCACTCCTAGGCCACTGAGCAAGGCCCTTAACACCATAGCTGCTCAGATGTTTGAATTAGATAAATGTAAGTCGCTCTGGACAGAGGTGTCTGCTAAATGCCATAAATGTATATAGTTGAATTGATGATCAAAGACACTTGAACTAAAACTTGTAGGTAGCAAAACAACACAAAATGAAATTATAGATCATATTAAGTGATTTTTTAGACCTTAAAAAAATAAAACAATTCTAGCAATATTATCTACACAAGCTTTTAATAACAGTCTGGAGTTCATAGTCACACCCAGGCCTTTCACTGCCATACATAATGTAACTCTGAACCTCCTGAATTACCACATAATCACCATTAGCAAATCTACTTTTAATAGTGCATAAGTTCCAAAACCTTTTCCTATAAATGGCTAAAAATCAAACTTGATTGAGGGTTGTGTGCTGAAAGTAAATGTTGCATTATACCAAACTGTATTATTGCCATGGTTTCCCTAATTTAAGATTTTATAAACAAACAAACAAATAGAAAGCAGTACTCTGTTTAACTAGAGCAGTTTTACTTTTAAAGTTTCTTATTTTTAAAGTTTTCTAGTTGAGTGCAACTAAAAGTACAATCAAAACATAATAACAGTCCTATAGTACAGTCAGGTTCAATGCCTAATGCAGCTATTCAAGCTATAAGCAAAACAACCATATCCTTGTAATATCAGTGACCTGTAATGAGAGACATAAACTTGGTCCTGCTCACACAGGGAGGTCTACCGAAGTTTTTGCAGCTTAAAATAAAATAAAATTAATAGGTTAAATGTTAAATTAGAATTGAAGTTTTGTGTCAAAGTGATGTTTTTTCTCTTTTTCTCCCCTCTTTCCAAATGCCATGGGCAGACCAGATCAAAGGTCACCATGTGGCAACTTTACTGCTAAATTAACCCACGTCAATGTAAATGTCAACAATATTTAAACTTCAAGCTTAAATGTCTATTGTTTTAATTGATTCAATAAAAATTTATTTGTTGGTGCTTCAAAAGTTCTAGATATTAAAACAAAATATTATATATTAACTCTAAATAGCAGTTTTATCTCAAAGTTCTTATGTAGGTTTTGATTTCCTACACATAAATATTTAATAAAGTACAGAATTATTCTGCTATTGTATAAATGCAGGTCTATGTTTAATAACCTCATGGCTTACATGAAGTTTACTTTTCCAAACAATTTTCTTGATTTTACCCATAATCTCTTTTAGTTTCATTCCATATATTATGGGATTTAATAGAGGAGGAATAACCAGATTTTCCATTGACATGATCATGTTAAAAATGTGAGGTGTGCTTCCTTCTAATCTAGTATTTATAATTTCAAAACATGACGTAATTGAGAAACTAATGAAAATTAAAAGATGTGGAAAGCAGGTTTGTAGAGCTTTTCTTCTGAAATCTTTAGAATTTTTTAAACAGACAGAAAGTATTCTGATATAAGAGAAAAATATAAAAATGAGTGGAGGAAAGACAACAATGCTTAAAATAAAGAGTCCATATGAATTACTTACAGTAAAATCTCCACAAGTCAACTTGATTATTGAACTGTTATTACAATATATTCTATTTAATTTAAATTTACAGAGCTTATTGTGATATGTTAATATAACACAAATGCCTATTTCACAGGAAGGAACAAACCAACAACAAAATAAGAGTTTTTTAACAGTGGACATTTTTACAATTGTTGCATACTGTAATGGTTTACAAATGGACACATATCTATCGTAGGCCATAGCTGTTAACAGCGTGAACTCTGATGCTGCATATGTGTAAATGCAAAATGACTGAAATATGCAGGACTCAAAAGAAATAACCTGAGTATTAGACATTAAATCAATGAGCAGTTTAGGATAAAGGGCAGTCACTCCAAAGAGAGTATTACAAAGCAAAGCAGCAATAAAAATGTACATGGGCTCATGAAGATGTTTGTTTGTTTGTATGACAAAAATGACAAGAACATTACAACTTATAATCAACAAATAAAGCATGAAAACCATTACAAAATAAAAATATCTGTATTTCTCCAACTCCACATGGCCCTCCAAGGTTAAATACAATACAGAAGAATTATTAATTAATTCATTCATAATTTTTTGCTGTAAAAATCAACAGTATGTAAGAACTGAAGCTTGCAGTGATCTCATGTGAAGAAAAATATTACCTTCTGAAGACAAATAAAAGTTAAACTCAACACAGTTGGCTCCAGAGTGATATGTTTGTTCTCATAACATCTGGAACAGAAGAGTTCCGACAACTTAACACACAAATAAATAGTTCACTGCACAGGGCAAGTGATTGGTTCAGTGCTTCATGATTGGTTAGAGGTAAACAATTAACTTCATGCTTATTGGCCAAATCATCACAGTATTATAATAAATTATCATAAAAGATAAAATGATCGACAGAAATGAAAGTCCATATGTATGGAAGTCAAGAATATGGTGAAAATGTAATGCGCCATTGTGAGAATTACTTTATTTCAACTTAAAGACACAGGCACAGTATATTCATTATACATAAGCAGACATAAGAAAAGCATACTTCATATCTCCTCATAGTCCTGATTCAATGCCTTCCACTTTTTCTACAAAGAAACACTCCTGCTTTTTCACACAGTTTTTCTTTTGTTTTTCAGTTTTGCTTTTTAGCATCAGTTCATCTGTCATCTAAAATTTCTATTACACTTTTCCTTAGTTGTTTTGCAGCATTTCTCAGATCAGAAATGAAATTCTGAAAACTACTTGTTTAACCTCATTTAGTTATTTTAGCTATCAATATAAATCAAATGTGCTTTCAAATAAATACATTTGTGCTGCTGAAATTCATAGATGACATAACGAAGAAATTTAATTTTGTGCATATTTAATAATTGTAATCCAAACTGTAGTTTATATCAAGTACTAAACTGTGCAGCGTCATACTGACAACATGCCTAAACATTTTGATGATCTTGTTTGTGAACAATGACAAAGGGACTTTTCATTCTGATGGGAATGAGATGTTCATTGACACAGATACTTACTTTTGAGAGATGAATTGAGGATTTTAAGAAATTTCAGGCTTTTGCAAGAAATCCAATGTGCTGTGCTGTTTGTACAAATAGTTTTGAGAATGCACGCACTGATTTGCAAATATTAAGTATGATTCGAGAAATGCTCCAAAGCTGAGAAAAACTGTAATACATTCTGAATCCTCTATTTACCTTATCATACTTATCATAATATAATACAGTAATCCCCCACTTTACTGCGGTTCAAATCTCACGCCCCGGTTTCTTGCGGAATTCCATTTGCCACATAACTAATTAGTTTGCCTTATTTTTCCGGTCTCTCGCAGAGAGCACCATAGACCAAAATACTTATAGGGAGTTTCATGTTGAAATAATGAAAATTTTAATATAAATATAATTACTATATTCTTGCAAATATTTTCTGTGTGTTTAAAGTGTGTGGGAGGAGGATTTACAGCTTAAACAATAAAAAATAGGGGGTTGTTAATGGGGATTGTTGTGTTATGGAAGACATCCAGCATAATGTGGCTGTGAGATATCCTTGCTCACTTGTCCTAGATTAGGTTGACCCAGAACACTCAGTTCTTGTCTTTATCCTCTCTTCATACGCTTACACTGTGTGAAAACCCAAACTGTCGCCTTTTGGTATGGCTAATCCGCGTGTTGTTGCTTCTGCTAAATGAATAACATGACCAGATGTGGAGTTATTATCGTCAACCATTTTTATGTTCTCACAATATGTTTATATGTATTTTGTTGCCATTAGTAGTTATAGTAATTTTGTCGTATGCTTCTAGAATAACCTTTTTGTATGCTTCTGTTGAGCATACCCTGAACTATCTTTTTGTGGCATGTGTTACTTTGCTCGTACACACACAGTGGTTCCTGTATTTCTTGTGTGTTTCATTGAGACTTCCCCAAGCACTTGTAGGAGAGCAGAAATCGAAAGGAAAGGCTGAATTCGATGGTATCCTGTCCACGCAACAGAGGATAAAACACTTCTTACAGTGGCAAATCAAATATGTGGATCACAAACCAGAAATTCATACCGGATCGGTCGAGGCCCGGGTTACCAACAACCAAGACAGCTATTGAAGGTCATTGTGGTAAAGGGAACAGAGGTGATGAGGATTTGATGGGTGATGGGTGATTTTGCTAAAATGTACACTTATTTAAGTGTGACAGCAGTGAAGTGTGAAGTAGCTCTAAGGCCTTTCCTGTTTGCAGTGGTGATGGGCAGGCTGAAAGACAAGGTCAGACAGGAGTCTTTGTGGATGATATTGTGATTTGTGGTGAGAGTAGGGAGCAGGTGGAGAAGAGCCTGGAGAGGTGGAGGTACATGTTGGAGAGCAGGAGAATGAAAGTCAGTAGGAGTAAGACAGAGTGCATGTTTCTCATCAACAATTTCTCTGCTGTTGATGGAGCAATTTCTCCATCAACAGCAAGTTTATTCACGCAGAACAGGCTTGCACACATCTCATACAGCCGAGAAGCATTACTAGACATCGGCAACATTCACAGATACGGACTTTCAACGGACTTTGAACTCCCTCGAGAAATCGCCTGAACACCGCGGACCGCTGATCCAGCTCGGCCGACAGCAAGACCACAGCGCCGGCGGCGAGACCGTAAACAAAGGAGGGGGAAGCGAGGCGGCATCAGGGCTAAGCTAAGGCTAAACACGCATCAACCATCGATTCCAAGCGTCTTCCTTGCCAATGTACGGTCTCTTGCTAACAAAATGGATTAGTTGCTGCTCCGGATATCATCACACAAACGGATTAAGGAATGTAATGTCATGATTTTTACGGAAACATGGCTCAACAACAACATTCCCAGCAGCACCATTGAGCTCAGGGGTCGCAGTGTTTATCGGGTGGACAGGACGGCAGAGGACTCTGGTAAGCGCAGAGGTGGAGGTCTGTGCATTTATGTTAACAACTCATGGTGCACGGACTCTACTGTTACTGAAAGTCATTGCTCTGTTCATTTAGAGTATTTGATGATTAAGTGCAGACCCTTTTATTTACCGAGAGAATTCTCAGCCATTGTTGTGACTGCAG
Organism: Silurus meridionalis; assembly: GCF_014805685.1. Lineage (NCBI taxonomy): Eukaryota > Metazoa > Chordata > Actinopteri > Siluriformes > Siluridae > Silurus > Silurus meridionalis. The sequence continues at coordinate 112,583 of NC_060905.1, read as the reverse complement.
TGTACATTCCGCCGGATGCTAATGCAATGCTAGCTATGGAGGAACTGCATGCAGCTATCAGCAAACAGCAGTCTACACATCTGGAAGGAGCCATCATTGTCGCTGGAGATTTCAACCACTCCAACCTGAAATCTGTTCTACCAAAATTTCACTGCAATGTCTCCTGCTCTACCAGAGGGGACAAAACACTGGACCAGGTATACACAAACATACCTGGGGCATATACAGCCATTCCCCTCCCCCACTTGGGTCAGTCTGATCACCTCTCTTTGTTCATGCTACCCAAATACACACCACTGATCAAACGTGTGAAACCAGCTGTGAGGACAGTAAAGGTATGGCCAGAGGGGGCTATTTCTTCTCTACAACGACAGTTTCAGGACACTGACTGGAACATGTTAGCTTCACAGGCCACACTGGACTCTAACACAGACATGGACACTTACACATCATCTGTTTTGGACCATATTAACACGTGCATTGACAATGTCACTACCGTCAAAAACACGTGAAATGCTTTCCTAACCAGAAGCCGTGGATGAACTCTGAAGTCTGTCTCCTGTTGAAAGCAAGAGATGCTGCCTTTAAATCTGGCAGTGCAGAGGACTACAACAGAGCCAGGTCCAACCTGAAAAGGGGCATCAGGAAAGCAAAGTTTACAATCAAACTCCACATAGAAGAGCACTTTCACAACTCTGACCCCAGACGCATGTGGAAAGGCATCCAGTCAATCACAGAATACAAACCTACAGCTCAACCAACCAGCAGTGCCTTTCAACCGAACAAACTTTGCCGAAAATCACTTTTTTGCTCGTTTTGACCAAAGCACAGGACATTTTACACCAACCAAAAACTCTGCTACTGCTTACAGCCCACTTTCAATCTCAACAACGGACGTCTATTCAGTGTTTAGCAGACTGGATGCATGAAAGGCAGCTGGCCCGGACGGCATACCGGGACATGTTCTCAGAGCATGCGCTGGACAACTGGCGCAGATTTTTACTGACATTTTCAACCTGTCACTGGCCCAAGCCACGGTACCAACATGCCTGAAGACCACTACTATCATACCAAGTCAAGTCAAGTCAAGTCAAGAAGCTTTTAATGTCATTTCAACCATATATAGCTGATGCAGTATACAGTGAAATGAAACAACGTTTCTCCTGAACCCAGGTGCTACATAAAACAACATAAAACAACAGTCACAGAACAGAAGAACACAGGGCCAGGAACTAAGATCCTCGCCACATAAAGTGCATGTGTGCAACTGGTGCAAACAGTGCAAGAGACAACACAAGACAGTGCAAGACAGCACAGGACAGTGCAGGACAATTACACAATACACAAAATATAAAAATAAAAAACAGCAGTAGCTCCGCCAGTAAAACCTGTCGTGACAGGATAAGGTGCACAGTAGCAGAAATGTAAACAGAATTTTGCAATTCTATAATAGTATAAAATATGATAGCAGCAATCAAGATAAAGTGATCAGTGACCAAAGGATTGACAGAATATTGTGCAAAAAGAGCAAGTCCCGGAAGATTAGCAACAAACGGCATGTAAACATTTTGCTATTATGAGAGGTGTGATTGGTGCTGAAACCTGGGAGTGTGAAGTGTATGTGTGTTGAGTCCAGTTGTACAGATCAATCACTCAGTTGTGTGTGTGTGTGTGTGTGTGTGTGTGTGTGTGTGTGTGAGAGAGAGAGAGTTCAGTCCAGATGTTTGTTCAGGAGCCTAACGGCTTGCGGGAAAAAACTGTTGCACAGTCTTGATGTTACGGCCCGAATGCTTCGGAACCGTTTTCCTGATGGTAGGAGGGTGAAGTATGTGTGTGACGGGTGTGTGTGTGGTCGTCCACAATGCTGTGTGCTGCGGATGCAGTGTGTGGTGTAAATGTCCATGATAGAGGAGAGAGACTCGATGATCTTCTCAGCTGTCCTCACTGTCCTCTGTAGGGTCTTGCGACCCGAGACGGTGCAGTTCCCAAACCAGGCAGTGATGCAGCTGCTTAAGATGCTCTCGATGGTCCCTCTATAGAACATGGTCAGGATGGGCGGAGGGAGATGCGCTTTCCTCAGCCTTCTCAGGAAGTAGAGACGCTGCTGGGCTTTCTTGGTGATGGAGCTGGTGACCAGGTGAGGTTGTCTGTCAGATGAATACCAAGAAATTTGGTGCTCTTGACGATCTCCACTGAAGATCCATCGATGATCAGTGGAGAATGGTCACTCTGTGCTCTTCTGAAGTCAACAACCATCTCTTTGGTTTTGTCCACGTTCAATTCAATTCAATTCAATTCAATTCATTTTTATTTGTATAGCGCTTTTAACAATGAACATTGTCTCAAAGCAGCTTTACACAGATAATGTGATGATTAAACATAAATATGTTCTTTGTAAGTATGTTTGTCCCTGATGAGCAACTGTGGCAAGGAAAAACTCCCCGAGATGGCATAAGGAAGAAACCTTGAGAGGAACCAGACTCAAGAGGGAACCCATCCTCATCTGGGTTGCACCAAATGTCCATTTGAAGCAGATATACAATGTTGTGGGGTACAGTGATGATGATCAGAAGCAAACTGCACTCCCGAGTCAGTGCAGCAGACCGCCGACACCAACTACAGTCCAATCTGTCCTCAAAGCACCCGTTCTACTCCGGAATTAAGAGACCGTCCCGAGCTGCACAGAAGTGTGAAGATCCAAGGAGGGGAGAGGGGCAGGAACACTGGTCACTGGAGCCTCAGGAGCATGTTTAACTCGACCGAGAGAGAGAGAGAGAGAGAGAGAGAGAGAGAGAGAGGGTGACGGGAAGAGAAGGATATGGATTATTAAGTGTAACTATTGGTGTACGAAAGTTAATGTCACTGTGCAGTTCAGAGACAGGTTGTTGGCTCCACACCAGGCTGTTAACCGTTGCACCTCCTCTCTGTATGCTGACTCGTCGTTCTTGCTGATTAGACCCACCACGGTCGTGTCATCAGCAAACTTAATGATATGATTCGAGCTGTGCGTTGGTGCACAGTCGTGAGTCAGCAGAGTGAACAGCAGTGGACTAAGCACACAGCCCTGAGGGGCCCCAGTGCTCAGTGTGGTGGTGCTGGAGATGCTGTTCCCGATCCGGACTGACTGAGGTCTCCCAGTCAGGAAGTCCAGGATCCAGTTGCAGAGAGAGGTGTTCAGGCCCAGTAGGCTCAGCTTCTCGATCAGATGCTGGGGAATGATTGTGTTAAATGCTGAACTGAAGTTTATGAACAGCATCCTTACATAAGAGTCCTTGTTATCCAGATGGGTGAGGGCCAGATGGAGGGTTGTGGAGATGGCATCGTCCGTGGAGCGGTTTGGACGGTATGCAAACTGCATGGGGTCCAGTGCGGGTGGGAGCTGGGTCTTTATGTGCCTCATGACAAGCCTCTCGAAGCTTCATCATGATGGGTGTGAGTGCAACGGGACGATAGTCATTGAGGCAGGACACAGAAGACTTCTTCGGCACAGGAATGATGGTCGTCGTCTTGAGGCACGAAGGAACAGTGGTGCTGCTCAGGGAGATGTTGAAGATGTCAGTGAAGACATCTGCTAGTTGTTCTGCACATTCCCTGAGTGTTGTCAGGTCCAGCAGACTTCCATTCCCGGAATGTTGTCAGGTCCAGCAGACTTCCGTGGGTTAACTCTGCATAGAGTTTTCCTCACTTCAGCTGTGGTTAGACATAGCACCTGGTCACTGGGAGGAGGGATTGTCTTCCTCACCGCCACGTTGTTCTGCACCTCGAAACGGGTGTAGAAGTCGTTCAGCGCATCTGGAAGGGAGGCGTCACGGTCACAAGCAGGTGATGTGGTCTTGTAATTCGTGATCGCCTGGATGCCCTGCCACATGCGCCGGGTGTCTCCGCTGTCCTGGAAGTGGCCATGGATTCTCTTGGCGTGTGCGCGCTTCGCCTCTCTGATAGCACGGGACAGTTTGGCCCTTGCTGTTTTTAAGGCCGTCTTGTCCCCTGCTCTGAAGGCAGAGTCTCTTGTTTTTAGCAGCGCACGAACCTTGGCGGTCATCCATGGCTTCTGGTTGGAGCATATAGTGATGGTCTTGGAGATAGTCACGTCATCAATGCACTTGCCGATGTAACTGGTCACTGTTGACGTGTACTCCTCCAAGTTGATGAAATCGCCATTGGTTGCAGCTTCCCTGAACATGTCCCAGTCAGTGCATTCAAAACAGTCCTGGAGAGCAGACATGGATCCTGCTGGCCAGGTTCTCACTTGTTTTTGAGCTGGTCTTGAACGCCTGCTGAGTGGTCTGTATGCTGGGATCAACATAACAGAGATGTGGTCTGAGTACCCGAGGTGGGGGCAGGGCTTCGCCCGGTATGCGCCCCGGATGTTTGTGTAAACAACATCCAGCGTGTTTTCTCCTCTGGTTGCAAAGTCCACATTCTAATAAAATTTGGGAAGCACAGTCCTGAGATTTGCATGATTAAAATCTCTGGCGACTATAAACAGTCCGTCAGGGTGTGTGTTTTGAAGTCCGCTAATGGTCCCGTAGAGCACGCTGAGCGCTTCCTTAGCATTAGCGCTAGGTGGTATGTACACTCCGAGCACAATAGCGGTGGTGAATTCCCGTGGTAAATAAAAAGGTCTACATCTCACAACAATAAACTCCAGCAGCGATGAGCAGTGGGTAGAAACAAGCACAGAGTTCTTACACCATTCCGTGTTGATGTAAACACACAGACCGCCGCCGCGAGTCTTACCGCACAGAGCTGCATTTCTGTCGGCACGAACGCTGCCAGCCCGTCCAGCTGGATAGCGGCGTCCGAACTCTGTCGCTCAGCCACGCCTCAGTAAACACAAAAACGCAGCAGTGTCTGTACTCACGCCGAGTAGCTTGTTGGAATCTGATGTAGTCTAATTTATTGTCCAGGGAGCAGACATTTGCCAGCAGTAGTGATGGTAGAGCGGGCCGGCTAGGGCTAGCTTTTAGCCTAGCATTAGCACCCGCTTGCTTTCCGCGTTTCTGCTTCCTTGCGCAACGCTTCCGATTCCCCCTCCTCCGTCCGTCCTCCGCAGGCGATGCCGAGGTCTGGAGGCCTGGTTCTCGGAGCACGCCGAGGTCGCGTAGCTTCTGCCGCAGGTCATCATTAATGGTGTTGTTTGGGTTGTTTCTGAGTTCTTTCAATGTTTTGCGGTTGTACACAGGGACACCGGTTGCTCCGATGTCCATGTGTTGTGTAGGGCGGGCTACAGAATAACGTTAGCACCATTTTGGGTCCGGAGCGGCCACTGCGAGCTACTGCCACGCCGCCATCTTGGATCCAACCAGTGCCTAAGCACTCAGCTGCTAAATGCCTGAATGATTTTTGCCCGGTTGAACTCACCCCCATTGCTATGAAGTGCTTTGAGAAACTGGTCCTGAATCACCTCACTGCGGGCCTACCACCTACACTGGACCCACACCAGTATGCCTATCGCCCGAACAGGTCAACAGAGGATGCAGTTTCCACAGCTTTTAATTTTGCTCTCACCCACCTGGATAAAAGCAACATGTACATCAGAATGCTGTTCATTGACTTTAGCTCTGCATTCAATACAGTCCTCCCCACTGTACTGATCACTAAGCTTGGCCAGATCGAAAAAAAAAACGACAAATCGGACTACAGTGAAGAGATCCGTAATCTGGCAGCATGGTGTGCCACCAACAACTTGACTCTCAACGCCACAAATACCAAAGAGCTCATTGTGGACTTCCGGAAATCCAACAGCGGGAGACATCTACCAGTCAACATCAATGGAACCGAGGTAGAGCGAGTCTCCAGCTTTAAGTTCCTGGAAGTTCACATCTCTGAGGATCTGTCCTGGCAGCAGAACACGTCAGCTCTGGTAAAAAAAAAAGAACAACGCCTGTACTTCAAGTCAAGTCAAGTCAAGAGGCTTTTATTGTCATTTCTACTATACACAGTGGTACACAGTACACAGTAAAAATGAGACAACGTTTCTCCAGAACCCTGGTGCTACACTAAACAACAAACAATCAAAACAACATTAAGCTAAAACACAAGTTACATAAAGTGCATCGAGTGCAACCTAGTGCAAACAGTGCAGACAGACGACACAAGACAAGACACAAAACCCTATATAGCGCCGACCAGTAAACCTACTGTATACTAGATTATACAGTACTGTACAAGAAAACTGTAAAAACTATACAAAATATAAACTATATCCCAGAAATGAGTGTAATTGGTGTAGTGCAAAAAATACAGCAGCAGTTGAAGGTGCAAAAAACAGCATGTAAACAGTATAATACAATAAAAATGATAAATGTGCAAAAACAGCATTTAAGAGTGGTACAGTTAAGAATAATAAATAATAAATAAATGAATGGTGGTGGAATGGATTGAGATGAGTGATGAGTGTGTGTTAAGTGTTAAGTCCAGGAAAATGTTTTCAGTTCGTTACACACATTTGAGTGCATGTGTGTGTGTGTGAGAGAGTTCCGTTTCATAACTGTGTATTAAGTAGCCTGATGGCTTGTGGGAAGAAACTGTTGCACAGTCTTTTTGTGGCGGCCCAAATGCTTTGGAACCGTTGGTAGAAGTGTAAAGAGTGTGTGTGACGGGTGTGTGTGATTGTCCACAATGCTGTGTGCTTTGCGGATGCAGCGTGTAGTGTAAATGTTCATGATAGAGGGGAGAAAGATTCTGATGATCTTCTCAGCTGTCCTCACTATCCTCTGTAGGGACTTGCGATCCGAGACGGTGCAGTTCCCAAACCAGGCAGTGATGCAGCTGCTCAAGATGCTCTCAATGGTCCCTCTGTAGAACATGGACAGGATGGGGGGAGGGAGTTGGGTTTTCCTCAGCCTTCTCAGAAAGTAGAGACGCTGCTGGGCTTTCTTGGTGATGGAGCTGGTGTTAAGTGACCAGGTGAGGTTGTCTGCCAGATGAACACCAAGGAATTTGATGCTCTTGACGATCTCCACTGAGGATCCATCAATAATCAGTGGAGATTGGTCGCTCTGTGCTCTCCTGAAGTCAACAACCATCTCTTTCATTTTGTCCACGTTCAGAGACAGGTTGTTTGCTCCACACCAGGCAGTTAGCCGTTGGACCTCTTCTCTATATGCTGACTCGTCGTTCTTGCTGATTAGACCCACCACGGTCGTGTCATCAGCGAACTTGATGATGTGGTTCGAGCTGTGCATTGCTACACAGTCGTGAGTCAGCAGAGTGAACAGCAGTGGGCTGAGCACACAGCCCTGGGGGGCCCCAGTGCTCAGTGTGGTGGTGCTGGAGATGCTGTTCCCGATCCTAACTGACTGAGGTCTCTCAGTCAGGAAGTCCAGGATCCAGTTACAGAGGGAGGTGTTCAGGCCCAGAAGGTTCAACTTCTCGATCAGGTGCTGAGGAATGATTGTGTTGAATGCTGAGCTGAAGTCAATGAACAGCATTCGCACATACGAGTCCTTGTTATCCAGGTGGGTGAGGGCCAGATGAAGGGTTGTGGAGATAGCATCGTCTGTGGAACGGTTTGGACGATACGCAAACTGCATGGGGTCCAGGGAGGGTGGAAGCTGTGTCTTAATGTGCCTCACGACAAGCCTCTCGAAGCACTTCATCAAGATGGGTGTGAGCGCGACGGGACGATAATCATTGAGGCAGGAGACAGAAGACTTCTTCGGCACGGGAACAATGGTCGTAGTCTTGAGGCACGTGGGAACAACGTTGCTGCTCAGGGAGATGTTGAAGATGTCAGTGAAGACATCTGCTAGCTGTTCTGCACATTCCCTGAGCACTCTGCCAGGAATGTTGTCAGGTCCAGCAGACTTCCGTGGGTTAACTCTGCATAGAGTTTTCCTCACTTCAGCTGTGGTTAGACAGAGCACCTGGTCAGTGGGAGGAGGGATGGTCTTCCTCGCCACCACGTTGTTCTGCACCTCGAACCGGGCGTAAAAGTCGTTCAGCACATCTGGGAGGGAGAGGTCACGGTCACAAGCAGGTGATGTGGTCTTGTAATTCGTGATTGCCTGGATGCCCTGCCACATGCGCCGGGTGTCTCCACTGTCCTGGAAGTAGTCGTGGATTTTCTTCGCATGCGCGCGCTTCACCTCTCTGATAGCACTAGACAGTTTGGCCCTTGCTGTTTTTAAGGCCGCCTTGTCCCCTGATCTGAAGGCATAGTCTCTTTGTTTCAGCAGCGCACGCACATTTGCAGTCATCCACGGTTTCTGGTTGGAGCGTGTAGTGATAGTCTTGGAGATGGTCACATCATCAACGCACTTGCTGATGTAGCTGGTCACTGATGATGTGTACTCCTCCAAGTTGATGGAATCGCCGTAGGTTGCAGCTTCCCTAAACATGTCCCAGTCAGTGCACTCAAAACAGTCCCGAAGAGCAGAAGTAGCTCCTTCTGGCCAGGTTTTCACCTGTTTCAGAACCGGTTTAGAGCGTCTGATGAGCGGTCTGTATGCTGGGATCAACATAACAGAGCTGTGGTCTGAGTATCCGAGATGGGGGCGGGGCTCCGCACGATACGCGCCGGGGGATGTTTGTGTAAACAAGATCCAGCGTGTTCGCTCCTCTCGTTGCAAAGTCCACATGCTGATGGAGTTTAGGAAGCACAGTCTTGAGATTCGCATGGTTGAAATCTCTGGCGATAATAAACAATCCGTTGGGGTGAGCATTCTGCAGGTTGCTAATAGCGCCGTAGAGTTCACTCAGTGCCTCCTTAGCATTAGCGCTGGGAGGAATGTACACTCCGACGATGTAAACTGTGGTGAATTCCCGTGGGCATCTAACAGTCACAAACTCCACTAGCAAAGAGCAGTAGCGTGAAACAAGCACAGAGTTCTTACACCATTCCGTGTTGATATAAACACACACGCCACCACCGCGAGTCTTACAGCACAGAGCTGCATTTCTGTCGGCTCGAAACACGGTTAGCCCGTCTAGCTGGATGGCGGCTTCCGGAACTCTGTCGCTGAGCCACGTCTCCATGAAAACAAAGACGCAACAGTCTCTAAACTCTCGCCGTGTGGTTTGCTGGAGTCGGATGTAGTCCAGTTTATTATCCAGGGAGCAGACGTTTGAAAGAAAAATGGACGGGATAGCCGGCCGGCTAGGGTTAGCATTTAGCCTAGCACGGACACCCGCCCGCTTGCCGCACTTCCGCTTCCTCGAACAACGCGTTCAACGTCTCCTCTCCCGGCCACCGGCATCAGGTAACACCGAGGACTGGGGGCCTGGTCTTTGTGGCCGAGGTCGCAGCAAGCCGAGGTCGCGAAGGTTGTTGATAAGATCATCATGCAGATTGTTGGTTGCATGATGCCTGTACCGTAGCAGTGTCTGGTGGTCGTACACATGAACACAGCTGACTCTGGTGTCCATGTATTGTGAAGGGTCGTGCTAAATATGGCGAAAGCACCATTTTTGGATCTGGAGAGGTCGCTGCAAGCTACTGCCGCGCCGCCATCTTGGATTCGCCTTGAGAAGTCTCAAGAAATCTCATCGGTCCCCGGGGATTTTAACGAGTTTCTACCGCTGCATCTTTGAGAGCATCCTAACCAACTCCATCACAGTATGGTACGGAGGCTCCACTGTGTGTGAACGTAAAGCACTGCAAAGGGTGGTCAAAACCACCCAACGCATCACTGGCACCCAACTACCTGCCATTGAACACCTTCACCACAGCAGATGTCTGCGCAGAGCTCACAACATTATCAAGGACTCTTCACATCCCAGTCATAAACTGTTTAACCTCCTTCCATCACGAAGGAGATACAGGAACTTACGCACCAGAACCAGCAGGTTCAGGGACAGCTTTTTTCCATCCACCATCACATTACTGAACTCAACACTACACTGCTAAATCACTACAAAACAAACACAAACAAAAGACTGTATATAACCTCTGTACAATACTAGTACATACTACATATTATATCTTTTTTTCACTCCTCAGTACATCTGCACTTTTTATATCTGTATGTATCTTTATCATTACTGTACATTCTGCCCAACATTTCACATTATATACACAAATAAATGTATGTGTATATATATATATATATAGTAGACTGTTTATTCAGATTGCTACTCCTTAATGCCTTAATCTTGTGATCTTGTAACCTTTCATTTCTGCACATTTTGTTAATTACTGTACGCCTCTATATTTATTCACTGTATATACTTTCATATATACCACTGCTGTAAATATGCCAGATAGTTATCTGCACTGTAAATATGCTAGATATTTATCTGCACTTTTGCACGACTGCTCCATTTTGCACTTCTGGTAGATGCCAAACTGCATTTTGTTGATGTGTACCTGTACTATGCAATGACAATAAAGTTCTATCTATCTATCTATCTATCTATCTATCTATCTATCTATCTATCTATCTATCTATGTGTGTGAATGAGAGGGAGGGCAGTGGAGGGGTGCGGTTGCAGGGAGAAGAGGTGGAGGAGATCAGGTACATGGGGTCAACAGTGCAAAGGAATGGAGCATGCTTTACATGTTGGTGACTTTAATATTCATTTTGGTAATCAGGAAGACTCCTTAAGAGCAGCAATTGTGTCCATTCTAGATTCAGAAGTAATTAATCAGAATGTTATAAGAGCCACTCATAGTGGAGACACACTCTTGAATTTGTTAACATTTGAATTCAAAATTAAAAGTTTAGTCATAATTCCACAGTCTGAAGTTATTTCAGATCATTACCTCATCTCTTTTTAAATCTGCCTCAGTCACTGCATTACTACCTCACCACATTACCGTGTTAAACACATTCACGTCAACTCTCTAGGTTATGAACGTAACCCTAGTTCCCTGAGGGAACAAGACGCTGCGTCAAAACGTTTTGGGAAAGCTCCTGCATTGTCCACGCTCTGAACCACGTGTGAAATCTAGCCAATAGGCAAGCCGTGACATCATAGACAGGCGACGTCACATAAACTAGGAAGCTACAAGATGGTTGTGCGGTGGTAGTGACGTGCAAAGAGAGAAGGTAGGCGCCGCAGGGATGCAGGGAGTGTGGCACTGAGACGCAGCGTCTTATTCCCTCGGGGAACCGCTGACCTTGTTGGGTTAGCGGGGGGGGAACCAGCCCGCAGCGCCGCAATGTCCAGGAGTGAACTCCAGCAGACCAGGCCGTAGAGGCCGCCACACTCGGTGGAGCGAGGCCAGACCCCAATCGGAGCGGGGAGACCAGGCTCGTAGCTAAAAGGATGACATCCACTACCCACCTGCCCGTCGGCCAGAAACCTTTCCTATTAGGGCCACAGCAGACAAACAGCTGCACCGACCACCTCCAAGGACTCGTCCTGTGGAGACAAGCATCCAGTGCTCACACTGGACACAGCCGGGCCTGTAACCCCTGGTCAGGAGCTATAAACATAGGAGGGCAGAATGCCTGTAACAACACATTGCCTTAGGTACGCACCCATGCCTCGTGTATAGAAACACTCTGGCCATGCCAGGAGCAAACTCCAGGCAGGACAGGGCAACTGCCAAGTCCCAGACAGGCACTGTGGGTCATGTCCTGGGCATCAGCCGCTAGGTGCCACGGAGAAAACATGTCACCAATGGGTGCCTACCCAGCGACCGCCCCGCAGGCGGACACGGAAACTTCAGGGTCGAAGGGGCTCCGTCAGGGATCCGTCACGCTCCCTGAGATCTCAAAACTCTGGGATTCTAGTAGTTCCTAGAATAGCAAAGTCCACTAAAGGTGGTAGAGCATTTTCACATTTAGCTCCTAAACTCTGAAATAGTCTTCCTGACAGTGTTCGGAGTTTAAACATATTCTCCCAGTTTAAGTGCAGATTAAAAACATATCTTTTTAGCAAAGCTTACACATAACACGTCTCACATCATAACCTTGTGCTCCAGAACATCTGATCACATGCACATTATCAAATTGTGCTGTTAATATCATGAACAGCAGCTACGCTAATTCCTCTCCACTGCTTCTCTTTCTCTCCCCATCCCGAGGCTTCCTGAGGTTTGGCCAGCTCCAGTCCCGTCCCACCTCATGAAGATTATGGACTTTAAAGAAGTAGATGCCAAACTCGCAAACATCCTGAACCATCTAGAGACATACCAGTGCCAATTGGATCCCACTGCATGTGTGGAGTTTGACATTGGACTTTCTGGAGTGTTTAAAGGCTCTGGAATGGAGAAGCTGATGCTGGATCTGTGATGATCACAAATGTTGAGCTCAGTAGCTCCTACTTTTATACCAAAGATTGTAGAAAGAACATTTACTTATAATCTTATACTCCAGTAATCATGTTAGTTCTTATTCTCCAGTGTTCTGTATTGTTGAAAGATTTATGATCAAACTCTTGATGTCACCCAAATGAGGATGGGTTCCCCTTTTGAGTCTGGTTCCTCTCAAGGTTTCTTCCTCATAACATCTAAGGGAGTTTTTCCTTGCCACAGACTCCATGGCTTGCTCATCAAGGAAAAAATGCACACCATTCACCTTGACTGTTGATTTGTGTAAAGCTGCTTTGAGACAATGTATGTTGTGAAAAGGTGCAATAGAAATAAACTTGACTTGACTTGAATGATTGAGGCAGATTTTAAAAGAGATGAGGTAATGAACTAAAATAACTTTAGACTGTGGAATTATGACTAAATTTGTTATTTTTAATTCAAATGTTCAATAACAGATCAAGAGTGTGTCTCCACTATGAGTGGCTCCTATAACATTCTGATTAATTTCTACTAAATCTAGAATGGACACGACTGCTGCTCTTAAGGAGTCTTCCTGATTACCAAAATCAATATTAAAGTCACCAATAATGAATGCTTTGTGTAAAGAAGTAGCTAAATTTGTGATAAAATCTGCAAATTCTATGAGAAAATCACAGTCATGCCCCTGGGGGTTTATAAATAATAATTAATGGAATTGACTGACTAGACATACTTCACTAAATATTTTATGTCGGTTTAAAGAACTTCAAATGTTTTCATTTGTGTTTAGTCTTTTGTGTGATGCTTAGATTATTATTATTATAAATAGCTGTGACATCACCTCCTCTGCCATTTAGACGGAGTTGGTGTATGTAACTATACCCAGGAGGACTCGCTTCATTTAATGCTACATATTCATTCGGTTTAATCCACGTTTCTGTCAAACACATTATTTTAAACTCCTGGTCGGTAATAATTTTGTTTATAGTTAGCGCTTTTGACGTGAAAGATCTAATATTCAACAATCCTATCTTTAGATCAGAGGTGCTGATGTGCGTTCACTTCTATTTAATTTAATGTTAATCGGGTTACTTAAACAGACTTTCTGAGAATTCCTACATTTTGATTCCGCTCGGGGGACAGACACAGTCTCAATTTGGTGGATCCTGAGTGACGACTCTGTGCAGCTTGCAGATGGTCGGTTTAGCCTGTTGGTCTGCTCCCTGGCCTTGGCTCTAGACAGTCACTTGTTGTGATCTGAGACTATGACCTATACTACAAGAAATGAGAGCAGCACCTTCCTGAGTGGGATGGATACTGTCCCGCCCTAACAGGCCATGAAGCCCACATTGTTATTGGAGCACCACTCATCGGACATTGCCTTCGCTAATTTACACACCTCTATAATATTACTCTTAGTAACCTCTGACTGTTAAAGGCATGTATCATTAGCTCCTGTGTGAAAATCTATCTTAGAGAACCTGTGCTTTCCTAAAAACCTAAGCTGACCTGCTATGTCTGGCGCCCTGGCTTCTGGTATACACCTGACCTGTGCTGCTGGTGCCCCTAAAGGTCCAGAATAAAGTCTACTATAACCAGAGCTGTTTCAGGTTTTTCTGTGGGTGCTTTACTGAGGAGAGCAAACCTGTTGGACACATGAAGTGGAGAGGAATGGTGCTCCCGTGGGTCAGCCTTAGCGTTAGCTTTGGCTTTGCAAGTATGCCACTGAGTTGTTACCCAATCGCCCCACTGCAAGGGCTCTAATGCCGGAGTGATTTTTAATGCTGTTTGCTATCCTACTTTTATTAAATCAAGCTATATTATTTTACTTAGATTGTCTATTCATATATGTTTAACTATATTGTTCTGCTTGGTTATGTTTCTACCTAGGTCATACGTCATTCGTATTTTCTAAACTGACTATGTTACATAGTGTGTTGAGCTTTACAAAGATATCAATTATAAGCTTGTTACTTTTGTTGCTACATGCACATATTAATTTTATGCTTTACTCATTGTGAATTCACTCTTTTTACATCATATCTCTCGCTTTTTATTCGGCTCCAACTTGCAGCTGTTCTGGGACATCTCTTAGGAGCATTCTGAGCAGACAGTATCGTCAATTTCAACTCTGCTCTCTCGCCACTCAGGTTGCTCTTTTACACGTGATATGTTCACACAGACCCTACTCTACTGTATTTATTAGTATATTGAGTATTATTGCTTAAAAATATAGGCTAAATTGGTTTACTCAAGCTACTTCTATTATATCTAATAGGTTCTATTCTAATTATTAGGTCAATTTGTGGATTACTATTAGCTTGATTAAAACACAGGCTAGATAAGGTTGATTAGAATATTCTTTTTGACAGGTGCAGGCTATTTGTTAATACCTCAAATAATGACGACTCCAGCAGGGGGCAGATGTTTCTCTTATAAACCCCACAGTTATGGAACAACCCTCCAAACAGTGTTCGGGACTCAGACATAGTCTCAGTGTTCAAGCGTTCAAAATGTATTTATTTAGTCAAGCCTTTTATTAGTAGATTTATTTAGGTAAAGGCGCAGATCTGGAGGGATCATGGATATAGAGTGTTTGGTGAACTGGGATATTTGGTTGCTGTCGTCCCCTCACATTTACACCTTCACTCACATTTACACCTTCACCTTCAACCCTAACCCTAACCCTAACCCTAACCCTTGTTTGCTTAGCTTAGGAGCGTGCTTAGTCAGCTCTCGAGGGTGTCGGTTGTTAGCATTTTAGCCATGTGGCTATGCACTCCCAGCTGCGAGGCGAGCTCCTGTTCCCCGGGGAGAGCGCTCGTTTGGAAACGGTTCTTTTCCCGGGGTGGAAGAAATGGAAGAAATTTCGGGAAATTCAGGGAAGCATACCTGCCGGCTGCTTCTTCTCCCGGTGCGGGCTGTGCAGCGTTGCATGTCATGCAGGGTCTGAGCTGGATCTATCCGGTCGTGTAGCAGAAGCAGCGAGCACCCAGTGAGTTGGATGAGTGTTTCCTGCATCATGTGTCACAGCCTCAGCGCCTTCCCTGATCTGCGCACCGAGGTGTCTGGGTCCTGGGAGGCCTGTGTGCGCGCATGCTTTTCCGATGTTTCTCGCTGTGCGCAAATGTTATTGGAGCTAAGTAGTGCGGCTACGGGATGATGCCACTTGTGGTGGAGATGCTAGCTAGCCGTCTCTCCCTGAGTGCTGCATCTATGACGGCTATCGGTTTGCCTACGAAGAGCCGCTAGGCTCTGGCTGCAGGTTGCTTCCACACAATGTGTGTTGCAGGCATACCAGGCTGGCCTGCTATTGGGGACGATGTGAGCTTCCTACTGTGCGCCACGGTGACCCGTCCTGGCCTGACCTGGTGATGCTGTAGATGATGGCGATTGCTGGCGGGTTCAGGAGACCGCGGTGGTGTTTCAGTGGTAGTTTCTTGCAGCTCCGATGGGGCTGCTCGGCGGCAGCCTCACCCTGGTATGTACAGGCACAGTGAAATAGCCGGGTTAGAGAGCGTTGCCACCCGATTCCCGCGGGGAGGTCCTAGGGGAACCTGGCGACACTCTAAGGTTCTTCCTCGCCTCTAGTGTACGGACTATGGTGCGTAAGCCTGATGGCTTGCATCTTGGAGGGCAGTGTGCACGGTGCCTGTCCCTCTCCGGCATTACCAGGAGGTCGGTCTGCTGGCCCTGCCACAGGGTGTTCAGGAAGCTGCCTCCCTCCAGCGGTTAACCCCCTTATTCCACCTGAAGGTTTTTGTGGATGGGGGTCATCCGCTGCCTATCTGGAGGCTTCAACGGCCGCAGTATACTGCTCCTGCCGTTTGGGTTCAGGAGGACTGTCTGCTAGCCCTGCCATGGGTCGTGTTCAGGGCGCAGCTTTCTCCAGTGGTTTGCTCCCCGTATTCCGCCCGTATGATCACTGCGGATGGGGGTTCCGCAGCCTCTCAGGAGATGTAGTCGGCTGCAGAGCACCGCTCCAGCCGCTCTGAGTGGGTCGGGGGCCAGCCCCGAGGGGTTGGTTCTTCCTGTGGAAACTTTCTGTCAGTCTGGAGGGCTGCCAGGGGTCTCTCCAGGGTCCTGCATACTGTGGAGAAAGGCTGCGCGATTCATTTTGCGTCTTCTCCTCCCCGGTTCAACGGGGTGTGTCCCACCCTGGTGGGACCCGTGCCGGCTCTTGTCCTGGGACAGGAGGTGCGTGTTCTCCTGTGGAAACGGGCCATTGAGGTGGTTCTACCCTCCTTGTTCAGAGAGTCAGGCTGCTACAGCCCGTGCTTCATTGTTCCGAAGAAGGCGTGTTGCATCCCATTCTGGATCTCCACTCCTTGAACCACTCACTTTTGAGTCTCGGGTTCAGGTTTCTCGTTTAGAGCGGTCCTGTCTCAGGTCGAGTCCGAGGACTGATTAGTTATGAGTTAGATCTGGTGGTTGCATGCTCCCACGCAGCTGTCCTTCACCACACACGGGAGGTTCCTGAGGTTGCTTTCGGGGCGAAGCTCACCAATATGGGTCCTTCCATTCTGCCTAGCGCTCTCACCCCGTGCCTTCACGAATCTGGATTAGTGTCAACCTGTTCCGGTTAAAAGTGCATGCTGGCGCGTTTTGGCTGCCGCTCCTTCTCCCTCGTGTATTTTAATTTTATTAGATTTTTGGTCGCACAATTTGCGTCTTTTTTCATGATGTGGATTCATGCTTCGCTTGTTGGATTACTGCTTTTTTCTCTGAGTGCTGTTTACTGGATTTTACTGTTTTGCTGCCTGGTCCAGGATGTACACTGCTTACATCGCTGTGAGGCTACTGTTGGTGTGGACCCTCCCCAAATGGCTCTCAGGTACACTGCATACCAGTTGTTGAACCTGAACAAACATTTCCATTTGGCAAAAGATGTACGTGCTCTCTGCAGTAATGTTGGAATATTGCGACCTAAGCGTTACATACATCGCTCGTCAAGGCGGAGCTGGGTGATCTCAACATCTAAACCTGTCGCTTGTCCGAGATTTCTGCGTAAACCCCATAGACTGCCATTTAGACCTACAGGGGTTAATTTAAATAATTTATCAGGTCTCAGGCGTGGGGAGGTTGCAATCGGATTCATCTCCTCCCTCGCATCTGCTGAAATCACCACTGTTTAATGCGCGCTCTGTCAACAACAAAGCTGTCATTTTATCTGACTTTATTTTAGAACAAAAGCTGGACCTTGTCTGTTTAACTGAGACATGGCACAAAGAATCTGATGGTCTTCTTTTATATGAACTAACACCTGCTGGCTATGGATTATTTGATCTTCCGCGTTTTTCTGGCAGAGGTGGGGGTATCATTGTGTTACACAATCAACAGGTCAACATGCGTCTGGTGGCTGCCCCCAAATTTGACTCATTTGAGTGCCTTGTTTTGAGTGTTTCTGCCCCCATTTCTACTGCAGTGGCTACAGTCTACAGGCCTCCTAAGTCAAAAAAATACTTTTTATCTGAATTTTCAGATATGTTGTCTTTTCTCTGCCTCACATTTGAAAAAAATCTTCTCCTGGGTGATTTCAACATCCATATGGATGTAAAAGACTCCACAATAACTAAAGACTTTTTGTCCATATTGGAGTGCTTTGAATTAGACCTTGTGATTTCCAACGGTTCATTTGTGTCTCATTTGTCAACCTCTGATTTAGGTCTGTCTGATCACCGGGCTGTCTTTTTTAAAATGGAGTTACCTGTCATGAACACTACCTCTTCTCGCATCATTAATTATTGCAAGTGGAGATCTATTGAGCCCACTGATTTTTCAGACTTTATTGACTCTTCTTTGAGTTGTGATTCTCCATCTTGGATCTTGGATGATACGTTTTTATGCTAAACTCTGTCCTCCTGTCTGGCCTGGACACATTGGCTCCCTTAAAGTCACGATCTGTTACTTTTGCACGCTCTGCTCCGTGGTACAATGATGATTTGCGTACAATGAAGGCTTTGTGTCGCAAAATGGAGCGTAGATGGTGCATTTCAGGTTTAACGGTTCATCACCAGGCCTGGAAAGTCAGCTTACTTGAATATAAGGCTGAATTGGGTTCAGCAAGATCTGTGTATTTTTCCCAGATAATTGTCAATAATCAGAAAAACCCTAAACAACTGTTTCACATAATCAATAAGCTGCTTAAAAATCACAGCCTCTCTAATGTTCCAGCTTCAATGTTTTTGGAGTTTTTTAGCACCAAAATTGTAATAATCACATTGTTAACACTGCTCCCTCATCCTTAAGTGTGTCTGCATTCTCTGGTATTTGTCTCTCTAACTTTGCTGTTAATGACTCCCAGTCATTATGCAACATGGTTTCAAAATTGAAAGCCTCAACTTCCAGAGTTGATCCGATACCATCTTGTCTTTTTAAATCTTGTTTTGATTCCCTCTCTCCTGTTGTTTTGAGAATTATCAATAACTCTCTGTATACCAGTGTTGTACCATCAGCACTTAAAACTGCTGCTGTCACCCCAGTACCAAAATCTAAAAACACGAACTTCGATAATCCGAACAATTTTCGTCCCATCTCTAATCTTCCATTCCTCGCCAAACAGTGGCTTCTCAACTACTTTCGCATCTCTCTACTAATGATCTTTTTGAGCCACTTCAGTCTGGCTTCCGTAAACTCCACAGCACTAAAACAGCGTAAGTTAAGGTCACTAATGATTTGTTAATGGCTTCTGATTCCGGCCGTCTATCTATACTGATTCTTCTGGATCTTAGTGCCGCTTTTGACACTATAGATCACGCAAATTTGATTAACCACTTAGAGACTTCTTTGGGGTTTCTGAATCTGCTTTAGAGTGTTTTAAGTCCTACCTTTCTGACCGTAAACAGTTTGTTGTGATGGGTGATTGCAAGTCTAAGGTTGGTGTGGCGCAATCTGGTGTTCCTCAGGGATCAGTTTTGGGCCCATTACTTTTTAGAATTTACATTTATCCATTTGGCCAGCTTTTAAGATCACTTGGTCTCAACTATCACTTTTATGCTGATGACACTCAGATCTATATACATTCTAAACCTGATGTCAATATGCCTGTGTCTTTTCTCTCTCAATGTTTTACTGAGATTAAGAAATGGATGTCAGAAAATTATCTTTGTCTGAACAGTGACAAGACCGAAGTGATGCTTATTGGTTCACCTCATCAGTTGTGTAAACAGAGTCTGTGACCTTAAGTTTGGATGGCTCTGCTAACCCTAACCCTAACCCTAAATTCCAAACTAAACCAAAAAATTTAGGGGTGATATTTGACACCAATTTAACATTTGACCATCATGTTCGTAGCACTGTCAAAGCATAATTTTTTCATCTCAGAAACATTGCGAAATTACGTCCCATGCTGACTTTCTCTGTTGCTGAAAAGTTGATCAACACATTTGTATTTTCACGTTTAGACTACTGTAATGCTTTGCTGGCTGAAGTTCCTAAAGCTACTCTAAGTAAATTACAGTTGGTACAAAATTCTGCTGCTAGAATTCTAACTAGGACTGTCAGCCGACGGTGCGCGCACTTCCGGTAGTCCAACTTCCGCTTCCGGTGCGGTGCCGGCACGATGCGGCAGCCATCTTTTGTGTGTATAAATAGACGCCGGCTCCTGTTATCCATTGCCAGATTGTTTTTTGGCTTCGTGTATGTTTTTTTGGGATATTTTCGCCATTTTTTCTCAGGGTTTATTTTGCTTTCACTTTGTATGTCTCTTTTCTCCCCGTTTTTTCTGCCAGTTTTTGGACGTTTGTTTGTTATTGTTTTCTGTGTTCTTCCAGTCTCTTCTGCCCTGCTCCTGGTTTGTTGTTTTTGTTTTTTGCCTTTTTCTGCTCTCTGTTTTTTTTCATGCTCTTGTTAAGGGAAGTGCTTTTGTTTTCGGACTGTTTTTTGCCTCTTTGTTTTATCCCTAATTAATGACTGCCTTTTGAATTTCTCCCGCGTCCTGCATTTGGGTCCTTCCTCTCACACCCCTGACAAGGACCAGTGCAAGGGAACACATCACACCTATCCTGGAAAAATTTCACTGGATTCCAGTTAGTTTTTGTATTGAGTTTAAAATTCTCATGCTTACCTATAAGGCCTTGAATAATCTGGCCCCTTAATATCTATGTGAGCTGTTAACCCCCTACACACCTTCACGTGCTCTACGGTCCTCTGAAGCTGGTCTTCTCACTGCCCAAAAAACATGGCTAAAAACTGTGGGTGATCGGGCTTTTTCTTCTTTGGCTCCTAAACTGTGGAATTCCCTGCCCTCAGAGATCAGGAATGCAGAATCCCTGGGTGTTTTTAAATCCCATCTTAAAACATACTTTTTTAGGGTAGCTTTTATGTGACTTCTTTGGTTGTTATTTATTGGGTTTTTATTTCTTGTATAGTTAGTTTTAGTGTTTGCATTATTATGTGTATCTTTTAATTTTATCTGTTATGTCAAACGCTTTGAGAAACTCCTTTTAAAGGCGCTATACAAAATAAAGTTCTTTATTTTTATTATTATTATTATTATTATTATTATTATTATTATTATTCACAGAGTGCATGTACACGGCACTGACCCTGCTGCAGATTCAGGGCATCCACATTTTGTATTATATCGACGATTGGTTGATGTTGGCTCGTTAAAGCACCAGGCAGTTTGGCATTGAGATGCTGTTTTTGCCTGCATGAAGGTACTGGGGTTCAGACTGAAATGCCGGGTAGAGTGTACTTTTCCCAGCGTGGAAAACCACTTTCTCGGTTGTCTCCCGCCCGGTTTGTAGTCATCCTCACCGCAGTCAGAAGGGTAGGAACAGGCCAGCCAGTCACTGTGAGGCAGTTCCAGAGGCTGCTGGGTCTCACGGCGGCAGCGTCCAGTGTATTTCCGCATGTGGCCCCGGGGCAGGAGGGTTCTCCCCCTGAGGGAGTCTGTATCGTACCATCAAGGTCTCGCGGTGTGCCCTTTTGAGCCTTGGTTGCATGGAAGGACCCTACGTTCTGTCCCGAGGCCCCGTTTTAGGGACTCCTTGTCATCGCGTAACGCTAACAACAGACGCTTCCCTCACGGGGTGGGGAGCGGTCATGAGTGGACACTTCGCCCAGGGTCTGAGGAGCGGCCCACGTCTCTCGTGGCACATAGATTGCTGGGAGATGCTGGCAGTGTTGTTGGGATTACAACACTTCCTCCCAGTCCTGAGAGATTGCCATGTGTTGGTCCGCACGGACAATACTGCGGTGGTCTCGTACATCACCCACCTGGGGGGCCTCCGGTCTCGCCCCTTGCAAACGACTGGCACGGGAGGTCCTCTTGTGGTCCCGGGACGAACTCCTCATTTAGAGCCGTTTACTTTCCAGGACGGTTGGATGTCTGAGCAGACGCCCTGTCGAGACAGTGGCTGCCATGGGACGGTCTTGGCCGAGGCTACGCCTGTATGCCTTTCCCCCGATCGCGCTGCTCTCGGGAGTTCTGGAATGAGTTTCGCCGGGAGGGAGTCTGTCGCCTCCTGGTAGCACCTCGATGGCAGGCGGAACCCTGGTTCACCCATGCCCAAAGTTGTGGAGGCTGTGGCCCCTGAGGGGGCACAATTCGTAGTGGCTGTTCTCTTTACTGAGGTAGTAGAGGCCCTTCTCCACTCCAGAGCTCCCTCCACGAGGAGGTCGTACGCCGCACGATGGCGACTGTTCGCATCACAGTGTGAGCACCATGACTTGGACCCAGTTAACTGCCCGGTCAGTTCAATTCTGGAGTTTTTGCAGGTACAGTTTGCCGCAGGGTTAACCCCTTTGACCCTGAGGGTTTCTGTGTTTGCTGGGTAGGTCCCATTGGTGACACGTTTCCTCCGTGGCGCCCGGAGGCTGAGGCCCGGGACGCGACTCAGAGTGCCTGTCTGGGACTTGGCAGTTGCCTCATCCCACCTGGAGTTGCCCCCTGGCATGGCCAGAGTGTTTCTTTACATGAGGCTAGGTGCTCCCACATGATGTGTCATGTTACAGGCATTCTGCCCTCCTCTGTTTATAGCCCCCGACCAGGGGTTACGAGGCCCAGCTGTGTCCAGTGAGAGCAGTGGGTGCTTATCTCCACAGGACGAGTCCTTGGAGGCGGTTGGTGCAGCTGTTCGGCTGCGAGTCCTGGTCCCCGCTCCGATCGGGGTCAGGACTTGCGCCACCGGGGTGTGGCAGCCACTACGGCCAGGTCCGCTGGAGTGTCACTCCGGGACATCTGTGACGCTGCGGGTTGGTCCACCCCGCTGACCTTTGTCAGGTTCTATGACCTTGACCTCAGAGCCACCCCGGGCTCCTCTGTCCTGCGTGCTGGTGCCGAGGCCCTCACTCTCTAGGCAGGGTCTGGTCAGTGTGGTGTGATTCAACACTCGTTCCCATAGCGTTTCGACGCAGCTCGAGTTCCTGAAGGGGAACGTCTCTAGGTTACGACCGTAACCCTAGTTCCCCGAGGGAAGGAAACGCTGCGTCGAAACGCTATGGGAACGCCCCTGCATGACCGCACTCTAAACCACGTGTGAAATCTAGCCAATAGGCAAGCCGTGACATCATAGACAGGTGACGTCGCGGAAACCAGGAAGCTACAAGATGGCTGTGCGTTGGTAGCAACATTAGCTTCAGCAAAGAGAGAAGGTAAGCGCCACAGGGAGTGTGGCATGGAGACACAGCGTCTCGTTCCCTCGGGAACCTAAAAACGTTCTGCTGCCATAGCCAAAGCCGGAGTCCAAACTGCACAGTGACATTAACTTTCATACAACAATAAAGACATAATAATCCATATCCTTCTTTTCCTGTCACCCATCTTCTCTCTCTCTCTCTCTCTCTCTCTCTCTCTCTCTCTCTCTTTCTTGATCAATTCAAACATGCTCCTGAGGTTCCAGTGACCACTGTTCCTGCCCCTCTCCCCTCCGTGGATCTTCCCACTTCGTCCAGGCCTGCCTCTGGATAGTGTTCTCTCCGACTGGAGGTGACTCTGTGCAACTTGGGATGGTTTCTCATCAACCTCTTGGGTGGTTCCATGAAATTCCGGAGTAAGAACAGGCGCTTTGAGGATGGATTGGACTGTAGTTAATGTCAACAAACTGCTACATTGACTCAGGACTACTATCATCATCACTGTACCCCGCAACATCGTATATCTACTATAAATGGACATTTGGTGCAACCCAGATGGGTTCCCTCTTGAGTCTGGTTCTTAAGGTTTCTTCCTTATGCCATCTGGGGAGTTTTTCCTTGACACAGTCGCCACCGGCTTGTTCATTGGGGACAAACCTACACTTATAAAGAACATATTCACTTTTATTCACCACATTATCTGTGTAAAGCTGCTTTAAAACAATGTTCATTGTTAAAAGCGCTATACAAATAAAAATGAATTATAATTATTTAATTAATTCTGTGTTTTGCTCTGTATACAGAAAGTCTTAATCTGGACTCACACATATCTGGTTATTATGTCTACTTATCCAATAAGGAACAGTTTTTTCTCAGGTTTATTCCAGTGTGTATACAGTATATACTTGTATGTAATGTGCTTTAAACTGATGAACATTTGCGCTATTCTGTGTGCTGTGTGATTCTTCCCTGATCAGAAAAGGCACCACAGGCATCGTAGATCACATGGGATCACACCTCTCCAAGAATTAAGTTTCGTCTGGGCATGATCAAAATCTAACAAATAGTTTTACCTAAATAGTCTCAAGTCATTAAATGCAAAATGGTTGTCACTATTTAGGGGAAACCAGTATAATATTTTTGGATCAACAATACATTTTTTAATTCAAATATTATTTGTAACATACACATACATACAGAGTACGACATGCAGTGAAATGCTTTATACAACCGTCTGACATTCAAGCATGAAAAAAAGGAATAGAATATAAAGATAAGTAGATAAATAAAAAAGTATAAATAACAGAAAATATTTTATATACATGAATCAATATAGGGATGGATGCATGTGGCAGATATTGACAGTACAAATTAAAGTGTTTTAGTGATTGTCCATGTGCATTATGGTGTGGTATAAAGTGACACTGTGCTGTTCAGAGTTGAAGTGACAGTCCAGAGTCCATATAATAGTGCAGAAATTAGTGAAGATGGAGAGAGAGGTCAAGTACTAGATCCTGGGTGTTACCTGTTTTCAACTCTGAATGGCCTGCAGAAAGAAGCTCCTCCTCATTCTCTCTGTGTTTGCTTCAAAAAAGCAGAAGCACTTCTCTAAACGCAACAAAGAAAAGAGTCCATTGTTGGGATGGCTGAGGTCCTTCACAATCTTCCTGGCCCAGCACCACGTGCTGTAGATGTCCTGCAGGTTATGGAATGGTATGTCCGCAACACACTCTGGAGGGGTCGCCTGTCCTGCATGGTGCTGTTCCCGAACCAGGAAGTGATGCTACCCATCAGGACGCTCTCAATGGTGCAAGTGTAAAAGCACTTGAGATGGTAGTTTAAAGTCCCTTAAGCCTCTCAGATGGTACAGACTCTGCTGGGCTTCTTCACCAAATTTGATGATGGTGGTGGAATTGGAAGTGGCCACACAGTCATATGTGTACAGTGAGGGCTCAGAACACAACCCTGGGGTTAGGGTTACAACCCTGTGGAAACAGCAGACAATTGTACACAATCAATTAAATTAATGTACTAAAGCATTTGCAATTCGATCAAAGCAACAAGAAATTGTTTTTATGATGTGCACAAGTGATTAAATGAAATGGAGGTTGAACAAGTAGTTTTGAGAATTTATTTTCTTAATTGAATTAATTAAATTGATCTTATCCACCAGTCTTAGAATCATCTTTTTAGATAGATAGATAGATAGATAGATAGATAGATAGATAGATAGATAGATAGATAGATAGATAGATAGATAGATAGATAGATAGATAGATAGAACTTTATTGTCATTGCATTGTACAGGTACACATCAACGAAATGCAGTTTGGCATCTACCAGAAGTGCAAAATGTAGCAGTTGTGCAAAAAGTGCAGATAAATATCTAGCATATTTACAGTGCAGATAACTATCTGGCATATTTACAGCAGTGGTATATATATGAAGTATATACAGTGAATAAATATAAAGGCTATGAAGGTTACAAGATCACAGGATTATAGCATTAAGGAGTAGCAAGCTGAATAAACAGTCTACTATATATAAAAAAATATATATATAAATATATACACATACATTATATACACAGATGAATGTGAAATGTTGGGCAGAATGTACAGTGATTATAAGTATACATACAGATATAAAAAGTGCAGATGTAATATGGCGTGAAAAGATATAATATGAAGTATGTACATGTATTGGACAGAGGTTATATACAGTCTTTTGTTTATGTTTGTTTTGTAGTGATTTAGCGGTGTAGTGTTGAGTTCAGTAGTGTGATGGTGGATGGAAAAAAGATTTCTTAAAACTTCAGGCGTTGTTGTGCTTTTTTAACCAGAGCTGACGTGTTCTGCTGCCATGTCAGATCCTCAGAGATGTGAACTCCCAGGAACTTAAAGCTGGAGACTCGCTCTACCTCGGTTCCATTGATGTTGACTGGTAGATGTCTCCTGCTGTTGGATTTCCGGAAGTCCACAATGAGCTCTTTGGTCTTTGTGGCGTTGAGAGTCAGGTTGTTGGTGGCACACCATGCTGCCAGATTACGGATCTCTTCCCTGTAGGCCGATTCGTCTTTGTTGTCGATCTGGCCGACCACGGTGGTGTCATCTGCATACTTGATGAAGATGTTGGAGTTATACAGAGGAGCACAATCGTGGGTGAACAGGGAGTAGAGCAGTGGGCTCAGAACACAGCCCTGCGGTATGCCAGTGTTCAGAATTAGGGTTAAGGATACCTGGTTTCCCAACCTGACAGATTGAGGTCTGTTGGTGAGAAAGTCCAGAATCCATCTGCAAGTGGAGGTGCAGATACCCAGTTCACTGAGCTTAGTGATCAGTACAGTGGGGAGGACTGTATTGAACGCAGAGCTAAAGTCAATGAACAGCATTCTAATGTACGTGTTGCTTTTATCCAGGTGGGTGAGAGCAGAATGAAGAGCTGTGGAAACTGCATCCTCTGTTGACCTGTTCGGGCGATAGGCAAACTGGTATGGGTCCAGTGTAGGTGGTAGGCCCGCAGTGAGGTGATTCAGGACCAGTTTCTCAAAGCACTTCATAGCAATGGGGGTGAGTGCAACCGGGCGAAAGTCATTCAGGCATTTAGCAGCTGAGTGCTTAGGCACTGGTACGATAGTAGTGGTCTTCAGGCATGTTGGTACCGTGGCTTGGGCCAGTGACAGGTTGAAAATGTCAGTAAAAACCTGTGCCAGTTGTCCAGCGCATGCTCTGAGAACACGTCCCGGTATGCCGTCCGGGCCAGCTGCCTTACGTGCATCCACTCTGCTGAACACTGAATAGATGTCCGTTGTTGAGATTGAAAGTGGGCTGTAAGCAGTAGCAGAGTCCGTGGTTGGTGTAAAATGTCCTGTGCTTTGGTCAAAACAAGCAAAAAAGTGATTAAGTTTGTTCGGTTGGAAGGCACTGCTGGTTGGTTGAGCTGTGGGTTTGTAGTCCGTGATTGACTGGATGCCTTTCCACATGTGTCTGGGGTCAGAGTTGTGGAAGTGCTCTTCTATGTGGCGTTTAAATGTGAGCTTTGCTTTCCTGATGCCCTTTTCAGGTTGGACCTGGCTCTGTTGTAGTCCTCCGCACTGCCAGATTTAAAGGCAGCATCTCTTGCTTTCAACAGGAGACGGACTTCAGAGTTCATCCACGGCTTCTGGTTAGGAAAGCATTTCACGTGTTTGACAGTAGTGACATTGTCAATGCACGTGTTAATATGGTCCAAAACAGATGATGTGTAAGTGTCCATGTCTGTGTGAGAGTCCAGTGTGGCCTGTGAAGCAAACATGTTCCAGTCAGTATCCTGAAACTGTTGTTGTAGAGAAGAAATGGCCCCCTCTGGCCATACCTTTACTGTCCTCACAGCTGGTTTCACACGTTTGATTAGTGGTGTGTATTTGAGTAGCATGAACAAAGAGAGGTGATCAGACTGACCCAGGTGGGGGAGGGGAATGGCTGTGTATGCCCCAGATATGTTTGTGTATACCTGGTCCAGTGTTTTGTCCCCTCTAGTAGAGCAGGAGACATTGCGGTGAAATTTTGGTAAGACAGATTTCAGATTGGAGTGGTTGAAATCTCCAGCGACAATGATAGCTCCTTCAGGATGTGCAGACTGCTGTTTGCTGATAGCTGCATGCAGTTCCTCCATACCTAGCTTAGCATTAGCATCCGGTGGAATGTACACAGCAGTCACAACAATGGCTGAGAATTCTCTCTGTAAATAAAAGGGTCTGCACTTAATCATCAAATACTCTAAATGAACAGAGCAATGACTTTCAGTAACAGTAGAGTCCGTGCACCATGAGTTGTTAACATAAATGCACAGACCTCCACCTCTGCGCTTACCAGAGTCCTCTGCCGTCCTGTCCGCCCGATAAACACTGCGACCCCCGAGCTCAATGGCGCTGCTGGGAATGTTGTTGTTGAGCAATGTTTCCGTGAAAATCATGACATTACATTCCTTAATCCGTTTGTGTGATGATATCCGGAGCAGCAACTCATCCATTTTATTAGCAACAGACCGTACATTGGCAAGGAAGATGCTTGGAATCAATGGTTGATGCGGGTTTAGCCTTAGCTTAGCCCTGATGCTGCCTCGCTTCCCCCTCCTTTGTTTACGGTCTCGCCGCCGGCGCTGTGGTCTTGCTGTCGGCCGAGCTGGATCAGCGGTCCGCGGTGTTCGGGCAATTTCCAGAGGGAGTTCAAAGTCCGTTGAAAGCCTGTATCTGTGAGTGTAATAGCACAAGTTTCAAAAAAAGGTTTTTGTATTGAGTGTCTATTTTCACTTTCTTGGCTTTAAATAGAAATCATCTAAAGGTGTGATTTTGCTGCCTTTTTGACCACCCTGACAGTTTGTAGCTAAAACCACAGCAATCACAATGACAAACAATGACACATTATACTTTTAGATATATAATATATTTTCATATACTGTGAACATCATAGAACCCAGTCATTTCCCATACTCAGTTACAACTAGAATTCAGGAAATGTTGGGATGTTTTTATACATAATGTACTGTATTGTTTTATTGTTACACAATTCCCTTTTTAATGCGTGTATTTTAAATAAACCACAAAGGAAACACATTCTTTCTTGTAGTACTGTTCTTCTCACTCAGATCCTGGCTCAGTGATCCACAGCTCATTATATAATTGACAGCTCATTATGCGACCCATTGTCTACAAAGCTGTCAGCACAGCATATCGATGCTTCTTCGCATATGGCCTTTCAAATTAAAAAGTGTCTTTTAAATTTTAAATCAATGCATTGTTTAATGTGAATGAGCAGGCAGGATAATTTTCACATAATTAAAAAAAACCTACATTAGAAGATCTGTTCTCAAAAAGTCTTGTGAAAACATGTTTACTATAGGTTTTGTGGCCTTATTTCAGTGAGGTTTTTTTTTTTTTGCTTTTTCAAAAACCACGCATTAACCTTATTTTGTCAAAAAATACAAACACACACATAATATGGTAGCCCAGTTTGTGCTGAATACAGTGTAATACGTCTTTTTAATAATATATTTTAAAAGCAACTAAAAAGAACCAAATGTAAGAGCATGTCAAAATCTCTCAAGGGGCCAAAAACACCCTCAGACTCCAGAGGGTTAAATGTTGGTACTATGATGGTAAAGGGAGAGAGGGAGCTGATATGATGGAGAGGAGAAAGGTAGATATGTTGTGTGTTCAGAAGACCAAGTGGAAATGGAGAAAGACCAGGAATATTGGAGGTGTTTAAACTGTTCTATCATGGTGTGGATGGAAAGAGAAATGGTGTAGGGGTGATTCTGGGAGAGTACAGTAAGAGTGTAGTGGAGGTGAAGATAGTTTCTGATAGGGTATTGATCGTGAAGCTGGAAATTGAAGGGGTGATGATAAATGTTATCAGTGCTTATGCTCCACAAGTGGGTTGTAAGATGGAGGAGAAGGAAAAATACTGGAGTGAAATGGATGAAGTGATAGAAGGTGTACTTAGAAATGAAAGATTGGTGATTGGGGCAGACTTTAATGGACATGTAGGTGAAGGGAACAGAGGTGATGGTAGGTATGGTTTTAAGGAGAGGAATGTGGAAGGGCAGATGGTACTAAAAGGATGGAAATGGCAGTGGTGAACACAGTTTAAGAAGAAGAAGGATCATAGGGTGACGTACAAGAGTGGAGAAAGGTGCACACAGTGGACTATGTTCTATGTAGGAGATTGGAGACTGTAAGGTGTTGGCAGGGGACACAGTGGATAGACAGCCTCAGATGGTGGTCTGTAGGATGGTTTTGGAGATGAAGAAGAAGAGGAGGAGAGCAAGGACTGAAAGAAGAATAAGATGGTGGAAACTGAAGGAGGAAGACTGTAGTGAGAGATTCAGGGGAAGAGGTCAGAGAGGAGCTCGGTGGTGGTGAAGAGGTGCTGGATGATTGGGAAACTACTGCAGCAGTGATAAGGAAGACAGCTAGAAAGGTACTTGGTGTGTGTCAGGGATCCACCTGCCATGCCTGCCTC
Organism: Silurus meridionalis; assembly: GCF_014805685.1. Classification (NCBI taxonomy): domain Eukaryota; kingdom Metazoa; phylum Chordata; class Actinopteri; order Siluriformes; family Siluridae; genus Silurus; species Silurus meridionalis. Next base: position 82,817 of record NC_060905.1, on the reverse strand, counting down.
GGTAGCAGTCACGCTTCCTTGTTATGCCGTGCTGCCTTTGATTCCTGACAGCTGTGGCTCGTTAAGCAGATGACTATATAAACGTTCTCAAATCACATTCTGTCGGTTCGTGAAGGTAATGCTGGTGATCTCAAGGATCCTCGACCGCCAGCCTTCCCTGCTGGTTCCGGCTACTTTGTGGATTATTCTTAGCCATCGGAGTTTACTTTCGTTTTCTGGATATTGCTTTCCATGTTGGATTACTTGTCCCGAGTGGATAACTTTCAATTGGTGGCTCTCCATGACTTGTGTGTGTTTTGTGTCAAATTGACAAATTGATAGTTGAGTTACTTCCGCTTCCTCGTCATGATTGCCACCCTGACAGTGTGACAAGTAGGCAGGAGTACAAGGAGATGCAGCAGCAGGTGAAGAGGGATGTGGTGAAAGCCAAGGAAAATGGAATATGAGGAATTGGACACTAAGGAAGAAGAAATGGATTTGTACCGATTGGCCAGGCACAGGAACCGAGCTGGGAAGGATGTGGTGCAAGTTGGAGCAATAAAGGATGGAGATGGAAATGTGTTGAGAAGATGGAGGGAGTATTTTAAACAGCTGATGAATGAGGAAAATGAGAGGAGATTGAGAGAGATTAAGAGAGAGGAGACACAAACATGGAGCTGGTGAGGTCAGCTGCTGTCACGACTGCTCCGGCTATGTTTTCTCTTTTTTAGTTTATTTTATACTTTTATTTAAGTAGTTACAGTTCCATCTACACAAGATGGACACCATTAGATATGACAGAGACACTCATATCTATTGGTGTACAATGTACTCACCTTTCGCCGTTTTTTAACCCAGACCCATGCTGGCCGAGAGAGATACCGAGGGAAAACAAAGGACACGACCTGTACCGGCGTCCACGAGGCAAACAAACCGGCGTCAGGAACAGGCTAAGGGTACGCGCACACCGCGCACACCGCGCTCCATTACCGAGTATCCTGTTAGCCAACGTCCAGTCACTGGAGAACAAGCTCGAAGACCTCAGGGCAAGGGTCAAGTTCCAGAGAGACATTCGGGACTACAACCTTCTCTGCTTCACTGAGACATGGTTGAATCCAGCGGTACCGGACCACGCTATCCAGCCGGCCGAGTTCTTCTCGGTTTACCGCATGGACAGAACACTGGAGTCTGGGAAGTCAAGAGGAGGTGGAGTGTGTCTGATGGTAAACAACCACTGTTGCGACAGCATGAGCATCGTTCCTCTTTCACGCTCCTGCACACCAAATATCGAACTACTGACCATCAAAGTTCGGCCCTTCTATCTACCTTGGGAATTCAGCTCGGACATAGTCAGTGCCATTTATATTCCACCTCAACCATTTGGGAAATCAGACCATGCCGCCATCTTCCTCATGCCGGTTTAAAAACAAAGGCTGAAACACGAAGCTCTGGTTCAGAGGGAGGTCACGTGGTGGACTGACCAATCGGTGGCCGCTCTGCAGGACACTTTGGATGACACAGACTGGGACATGTTGAGGCGCAGCTCTGATGACTTCAACATGTTTATGGAAGCAGTTTTGGGATTCATCGGGAAACTAGCGGATGATACAGTGCAAAAAAACACTATCAGAACATTTCCCACCCAGAAGCCGTTGGTGGATAAAACCATCCGCAACGCTCTGAGATCCAGCTCCGCTGCCTATAACACGGGGCTCGCCACCGGGGACATGAACGAGTACAAGGCTGCATCTTACAGTGTTAGCAGAGCGGTGAATGGTGCAAAGCGGCACTACGGGAGGAAACTAGAGTCACAATTTCAGCATGGTTTTAGAAGCCTGTGGCAAGGACTAAGAACAATAACAGACTACAAAATACCATCTTCTAAAATGGTGAATGCGGACGCTTCTCTGGCAGACGAGCTAAACACCTTTTACGCTTGTTACGAGGCTGCAGCTAACCAGGCTAGTGGCGCTAGCGGCACAAACAGCATGCACGCCGAGAGAGCCAGAGAGGTAAATATGTTCACCATCTCGGAGCATGACATGAGGAGGGCATTCAAGAGAACGAATACCAGGAAGGCAGCAGGACCAGATGGCATCACAGGTCAGGTTCTGAAAGCCTGCGCTGACCAGCTAGCACCGGTGTTCCCTGAGATATTCAATCTCTCACTGGAACAGTCTGTTGTCCCCTCATGTTTTAAACAGTCCACTATTGTAACCTTGACCTCAGTAGTGATGAAGTGCTTCGAGAGACTGGTCAGAGACTTCATCACTGCATCACTACCAGACACACTGGACCCATTACAGTTTGTGTACCATCAGAACCATTCAACTGAGGACACCATTGCTCATCTCCTCCACACCACAATAAGCCACCTGGACCAAAGAAACTGGAATTATGCAAAGATTTTGTTCATGGACTACAGTTCAAAGTTTAACACCATAATTCCCTCCACACTCACCTCTAAGTTGGAGGTCCTGGGACTCAGCCAGCCGCTGTGTCAATGGATCTCTAACTTCCTGACAGACAGACCACAAGCCGTACGGGTGGGAAAACACACCTCATCCACCCTCACCCTCAGCACTGGAGCTCCCCACGGTTGTGTTCTGAGCCCCCTGCTTTACTCAATGTACACATATGACTGTGTGGCCACTTCCAATTCCACCACCATCAAGTTTGCTGACAACGCCGTTGTGGTGGGTCTGCTCTCCAACAACAATGAGACGGCCAACCTACAGGAGGTTAAAAACCTGGAGAGATGGTGCCAGGAGAACAACCTTCCCCTGAATGTCAGCAAGACTAAGGAGTTGATCGTGGACTTCATACCAACCGCTAAACACCAGCGGGACTCCAGTGGAGAGAGTGGACACTTTCCGGTGTGTTCACATCACACAGGACCTGTCTTGGTCCTGTCACACCAACACCCTGGTGAAGAAGGCCTGACAGCATCTGTACCATCTGAGACGTTTAAGGGACTTTAAACTTCCCTCTCAGGTGCTTAAGACTTTCTACACCTGCACCATTGAGAGCGTTCTGATGGGCAGCATCACTTCCTCGTTTGGGAACAGCACCATGCAGGACAGACGAGCCCTCCAGAGGGTGGTGCGTTCAGCTGAAAGTACCATCCACACCGAGCTCCCTGACCTGCAGGACATCTACAGTACGCGGTGCAGGACCAGAGCCAGGAAGATTGTGAAGGACCTCAGCCATCCCAACAATGGACTCTTCTCTCTGTTGCATTCGGGAAAACGCTTACGTTCCCTGAAAGTGAACACAGAGAGAATGAGGAGGAGCTTCTTCCTGCAGGCCATTCAGGGTTTAAACCAGGAAACACCCAGGATCTAAACACTGGCCCACTCTCTCCATCATCACACTTTCTCTCTATACATATCTCACCTTTCACACCACGACACTTTAAACTCTGGACTTGCACAGCACAGTGCACTTTATATTTATTTTATTTTATACCACACCATAACGCACACGGACACTTTATGGTCATTGTTATACCACACCATACTGCACATGGACACTTTTTGGACACTTTACACCACCCCGCACACGAACACTTTATTGTTTACTGTTCACTGTTCCACTGTATGCCATAAGCATCTTTTTCTTTTGTCTCACATACATATCTTTATATATCTTTTATATCTTTATATTATTATTTTATTTTTATAGTTTTTTATACTTTATTTATCTGCCTTCTTTTTCTTTTTCCCCATCCTATTCCCTCATGCCAGACCATCATAATAAGCATTATTACCTCATGTCGTACCCTGTATGTATGTGTATGTGATGAATAAAACTTGATTTGATTTAAGAAAGTTGGGTGGTGTGGAGGAAGTGGATAGGATTAGTAAGGAGGAATTGAGAGCAGCAATTAAGAGGATGAAAAGTGGAAAGTCAGTTGGACCAGATGACATACCAGTAGAAGCATGGGGATGTTTAGGAGAGATGCAGTGGAGTTTTTAACAAGATTGTTTAACAGAATGTTGGAAGGTGAGAAGATGCCTAAAGAATGGAGTAGGAGTGTGCTGGTACCGATATTTAAGAATAAGGGAGATGTGCAGACCTTCAGTAACTACAGGGGAATAAAGTTGATCAGTCACATTATGAAGTTATAGGAAAGAGTATGTTTTTTTGCAGAGGAAGACCATACAACAGAGTAGAGAGATGAGTTGTGGTATTGTATGAGGAAGTCTGGAGTGGATGAGAAGTATGTGAGGGTGGTGCAGGACATGTATGAGGACAGTGTGACAGCAGTGAAGTGTGCAGTAGGAACGACAGACTGGTTCAAGGTGGAGATTGGACTGCATCAAGGATCGGCTCTGAGCCCTTTCCTGTTTGCAGTGTTGATGGATGAGGTCAGACAGGACTCTCCATGGACTATGAGGTTTGCAGATGATATTGTTATTTGTGGAGAAGGTGGAGGAGTTCAGGTACCTGGGGTCAACCTGGAGTGTGAGACGCACAAAACGCTAACCTCCTCGGTTTCCATGTAATTCTATTTACTTTCGTTTTCACAGCACCATCGCTGATTTTCTTGGAAGACATTTTTCAGGATTTCTAGTGAAATAAAAATATAAAACTAAAAAAAGTTACTGTGGAAGAGCGTATGAATACGGGAATAAGGAACGTCACAACAGGTCAGGTGCAAAGGCTTAACATCCACTTTTATTTGGGTTTTTTTTGTGTCGGGCTGCTTAGTGCCCCACGCAGCACATCTCCGGGGCGCGCGCACACACATACACACACACACACACAACACACACACACACCCGCCCTCCATTCACAAACCGCCGCTCGACCACGCCTCCGCTGCCACAGTTACGTTTCTGCTGCACTGAACAACGAGAGCGACCGAGTGATACGTCATCAACTAAGCGACTGATGCGACCCTCCGCCAAAAACGGGGAACCGGCAGTGTGAGTTTGTTCGTGCCTTCGAAATTTGGTCGTGAAACAGGGTAAAATTTTGCGAGCGAGGTTGCTCGTATCGCCGTTTGCTCGTATAATAGGTTGCTCGTACAACGGGGTTCCACTGTATAAGCGTTCGGTTCAAAAGTCTGCATCTCTGATGGTATGGGGATGCATAAGTGCATTTGGTATGGGCAGTTTGCATGTTTTAGAAGGCACTATAAGTGCTGAAAGGTATATAAAGGTTTTGTAGGAACAGCATGGCTTAATGGTAGAAGAGTTCGGGTGCTGAATTGGCCTGCCTGCAGTCCAGATGTTTTATCTATAGAGAACATTTGGCACATCATTAAATGAAAAGTACACCAAAGACAACCATGAACTCTTCAGTAGATGGAAACCGATATTAGACAAGAATGGGACCAAATTGCAAAAACAAAACTCCAGAAACCCATAACCTCAGTGCCCAGATATATTCAAACTGAAAAGAACACTACACTTTGGTTAATATGCACCATTGCCAACTTTTTTGAGCTCATTTTGTGCATAAAACTATAAAATTTCTCACTTTAAACATTTATGTTTTTTGGGTTTAATAGTGAATTTCAAGATGTCCCCAAATTTCCGGAATTCGGGTTGTAAATTATAGAAGCTATAAACAGGCATTCCCCAATCAGCCTCTCTTTACATAATTATTGATTGATATTAATCATAATCCAATTGTGAGTTGTGAGAAAGTTGCTAAAACTAATATATATATATATATATATATATATATATATATATATATATATATATATATATATATATATATATATAAAAAAGAGTAACCCAATCCACTTATATGTGGAATATAACAAACCCTAATTCTAATTACAGAATTTCATCCTGTGATGTCTAACTTATATGGTGTGTTTTTGTGCATAAATTGCAGGTTTTTAACAAATAAAACATTTTTTTACACAAAGCTTTTAAAAGCATGTTAAAATAATAATAAACATAATAATAATAATAAATCATAACCAAATAATCTTCTATATTATGTAAATGTTTTACACAGAGATCAAAAAGAATCCTGGTCTGCAAACACCAGGCATTCAGAAAAATTCCCAGTAGACAGTTTCCTTATCCAGGTCCGTTATTATGTGATAAATGACAGATAAACATGTTTGTTAGAGACTATGGGCAGTCGTCCAGCATGAGGGACTTCAGTCCCTTAATCTCTCTGGGAGGGTGAGACACTTTTCCCCAGACATCTTATTACAGCACATTAAAACAACACTCATAATTAAACCCCCTTAGAGTAAAAATCATATGTTTTTAATATGTTAATATGGATTAAATTGTAAGTAATAAACAATTATTAATTTTTGTTTCTTATATCCAGAATATTCAGTAGTTTGTTTTTATTTATAGTAAAATAACCAGTAGTGAGGATTTGTGTTTTTGCTGAAACAGCATTAACATTCAGCCATAAAAGGAAATCTGTATAACTCCTGATGGATATTGAATATTGACTTGTAATGGCTGCTGTGATGGTGATCTATCATGTGTCTTCTCTCTTTACCAGTGGAGCTTTTACAAATGTATTTTATGACTGACAGACAGATTTAGAGAGATTTAGAGATTCCATAGAGAATTATGGAATTGTGCTAAAAAAAATTTAAACTTAAAGCTCCAGTCACAGACTTGAACATATATAAGTGGGGATGACAGAATCCAAATATCCCATTTCAGCAAAACTCTCTATAACTGTAAATCCTTTCAGATCTTCTTCTTTACCCTAGAAAACCCTATTTACAAAAGACTTGACTAAACTGTGCTTATAATGTAAAAAGCTGTGAAGTTGTTCAATTCAATTCATGTTTTATTTGTATATTATTTAAGTACAATCCAAATCTATCCTCAAAGCTCCTGTATTACTCCGTAATTACATGGATACCCAGGCCCTAGATGTAAAACCATCCCCAGCTAGACAGAGTAAGAGAAGTCATCATTAATATCAACTGATAACGATCAGTCAGATAAGACCTGAACCAGTTCTCTTAAATCCAACAACATTTTCTAGTCTAGCAAGGAAGAGATTATGATCACTGGTGTCAAATCCTGCACTGAACCATATTATATTGTAATATGAAGCATTACAACAACAAAACAAAAACATTAACAGTAACAAGTTATAGTGCTGTGTGCAAATGCAAAATGACATGAGTATGATTGGAAGAGAAAACTGAGAATAAGAGGCTTAAGAGATAAGTGAGATGGGCATGCTCATGTTAAGAAGTCTGATATCGTCTCTAGGTTACGAATGTAATCCTACTTACCTGAGGGAATGATACGCTGCATCTAAACTCTTTGCGAACACCCCGCACTGTCCACACTCTGAATCATGTGTAAAATCTGGCGGATAGGCAAGTGGTGCTGTCATTGCCGGGCAACGTCGCGTAAACCAGGAATCTACAAAATGGCTGAGCGATGGTAGCGGCATTTGCTTTTGAGAAAAGAGAAGGTAAGTGCTTAAAGGGATGCAGGGAGTATTGCCCGAAGACACAGCATCTCGTTCCCTTGGGGAACTAGGGTTACATACATAACCTAGAGACGTTCCCTGTCAGGAACTATCCATCTGCTGAGAGGCAGGAAAACCTTTTCTATGAGGGCCATAGCAGACAAACAGTTGCTCCGACTTTTTCCGAGGACTCGTCCTGTGGAGGTACGTATCCAGTGCTTGCACTGGACACAGTCTATTGTGCTTTTCCTAGTCTGGAGCTAGGAAGGGAGAAGGGCAGAATGCCTGCAACATGACAGGTCATGAGAGAGCCTTAGGGATATTAGGTACATACCCAGCTCTAGGGTAGAGGAAAGCTTCAAGGTGGACAGGGCCAACCCTGTGTCAAACTGTTTCTGCAAGAACTCCAGAACCAACCCAACATGCAGATGACTGGGTTTAACCAGTGGTGCTCACACCACGTGCAGAACAGCTACCACAGTGTCGCCTGAACAGGCGAGAAGGAGCCAGCGGGGTTCAGCACCGCTGCTGCTTTGTGCTAAAGTCCACAATCAACTCCTTTGTCTTGCTGACATTCAGGAAAAGGTTGTTCTCCTGGCACCAGGTAGGCCTTCTCATCGTTTGTTGGAGATTAGGCCCACTACAACAGTGTCGTCAGCAAACTTGATGATGGTGGTGGAGTTGGAAGTGGCCACACAGTCGTATGTGTACAGTGAGTACAGCAGGGGGCTCAAAACACAACTCCAGTGCTGAGGGTGAGGGTGGATGAGGTGTGTTTGCCCACCCACATGGCTTGTGGTCTGTCTGTCAGCAAGTTAGAGATCCATTGGCCCAGGACCTCCAAATTAGAGGTGAGTGTGGAGGGAATTATGGTGTTAAATGCTGAACTGTAGTCAACAAACAGCATCTTTGTATAATTCCCATTTCTGTAGTACAGGTGGCTCATTGTGGTGTGGAGGAGATGAGCAATGGCGTCCTCAGTAGAACGATTCTGATAGTATGCGAACTTTAATGTAATGGGAATATCTCTCATAGCAGGTCAGCCTGGTATGCCTGCAACACACTCATCATATGGAGGCAACCCCTGGCCTGACCTGTTGCCGAACAAGCCCTACCTACTACAGCCGAAGTGGCTTGTGTAGGCAATACCGAAGCATTTCACGATGCATCACCTTGGGAGAGATAGCCATTGCTAGCGTCTCTTTAACCCTAGTCATCTCCCCATAGCCGCACTCCCTGAACCCTACTATATTCGCGTATAGCAAATGGGGGGAAGGTACGGGCCATATATGGGGTCTCACAGGAGCCAGACACCTTGGTGTGCAGGTCAGGAAAAAAAACGGTAAGTCTCGGGGTGGAGGCTGTTCCGTGGGACTTCCACTTCTCATCGGGCCAAGCTATCTCTAGCTTAGCGACTGCCCAAGTCACTACCTCTAGGAGCTCCTCGAACAGCACAGGCTGTGAGGAATCCGTGGGTTTGCTAGCATCCGAAAATTCTCCCTCCTTGGAGGAAGAAATCCGGAGCACCGAGTTACACGCACTGGAATAAGGAACCGCCAAAACAGTGCTTTCCTCGGGGAACGGGAGCTCATCCTAGCAGGAGAGGCTGGAGGGGACACTTCTATCTCCATGCCTTCTGCTAGGTTGGCCTGCTAACCCAACGGCCTACAGTGCCGCCTCGCATCAGCGGGAGCGAGACCTGAGCCACGAGGGAGAGCGCTTAGCTGCATGGCTAAAAGTGCTAACAGTCGTCTCTTTTTAGAGCTGACTAAGCATGCTCCTTGGCTAAGCAAACAACACATTGGCTATGTGTATCAACCCCCAAATGAAGCAAGGCAAAAAGGAACACACAGTCGGAATTCAGCTTGCATTTAAACTTATGGCTGCACAAATTCAAACACAAAGCACTTACCTGAACAACAGAAGCTAATGCGGCTACCATCGCTTAGCCATTTTGTAGCTTCCTGCTTTACGCAATGTTGCCCGCTGATGACGTCACCACTTGCCGGATTTTACACGTGATTCAGAGCGTGGACAACGTGGAGCGTTCCAAAAGCATTTTGATGCAGCTCGAGTTCCTGAAAGGGAAGTGAGCTAGACCTGTTTACCACATTTCTTTATCTATCATCATTTTTGCCCTCATTACTGAATGACTTTCTATTTAAAAGTTGCCTCAAACAAAATGTGTATTTCAAGCCTTTGTTACTAGTTTTCTTTTTTAGAAGCTGTATTGTTTTCAGCTACTGTTTATTACAATTCATAATGTAAAAATGTTTTGTAAAATGATGTCTGTAAGTAGATGCAGGAAGTGATGCTACCCTTTAGAACGCTCTCAATGGTGCAAGTGTAAGATGGTACAGATGCTGCAGGGCCTTTTACACCAGGGTGTTGGTGTGACAGGACCAAGACAAGTCCTGTGTGATGTGAACACCTAAGTACCAGGAACTGTTCACCCTCTCCCCTGGGGTTGTGTTGATGTTTAGCTGTTGGTATGACCGCTCCTGCTTCGTGCTGAAGTCCACTATCATCTCCTTAGTCTTGCTGATGTTCAGGAGAAGGATGTTCACTTGTCACCATCTCTCCAGGTTTTTAACCTCCTGTAGGTAGGCCGTCTCATCATTTTTAGAGATCAGGACCACCACAACAGTGTCGTCAGCAAACTTGATGGCGGTGGAGTTGGAAGTGGTCAAACAGTCATATGTGTACAGTGAGTACAGCAGGGGGCTCAGAACACAACCCTGCGGAGCTTCAATGCTGAGGGTGAGGGTGGATGAGGTATGTTTTCCCACCCATACGGCTTGTAGACTGTCTGTCAGGAAGTTAGAGATCCATTAACACAGCGGCAGGCTGAGTCCTAGGACCTCCAACTTAGAGGTGAGCATAGAGGGAATTATGGTGTTAAATGCTGAACTGTAGTCCACAAACAGAATCTTTGTATAATTCCCATTTCTTTGGTCCAGGTGGCTCATCGTAGTGTAAAGGAGATGAGCCATGGTGTCCTCAGTAAAACGGTTCTGATGGTACGCGAACTGTCTTGTCAAGTCAAGTTTATTTCTATAGTGAACTACTGCTGGATGATTGGGAAACTACTGCAGGAGTGATGAGGGAGGCAGCTAGAAAAGTACTTGGTGTGACACCTGGAAATAGAAAGGAAGACAAAGAGACATGGTGGTGGAATGAGGAAGTGCAGGAGAGCATAAGGGGAAAGAGGTTAATAAAACAGAAGAAGGATTAACAGGGTGATGAGAAAAGTAGGCAGAAGTACAAGGAGATGCGGAAGCAATTGATGAGGAATGTGGCAAAAGCCAAGGAAAGGGCATACGAGGAGCTGTATGAGAGGTTGTACACTAAGGAAAATGTGTTGACTAGAGTGTGTTGAGAAGGTGGAGGGAGTATTTTGAGCAGCTGATGAACGAGAAAAATGAGAGAGAGAAAAGGTTGGATGATGTTTAATTACTGAAGCAGGAAGTGGATAGGATTAGTAAGGAGGAAGTGAGAGCAGTGATTAAGAGGATGAAGAGTGGAAAGTCAGTTGCACCAGATGACTTACCAGTAGAAGGATGGAGATGTTTAGGAGAGATGGCAGTGGGGTTTTTACCCAGATTTACCCAGACCATGAAGTTATGGGAAAGAGTAGTGGAAACCAGGCTGAGAGAAGAGGTGACCATCTGTGAGCAGCAGTATGGTTTCATGCTGAGGAAGAGCACCACAGATGCATTATTTGCTTTTTTTGAGGATGGACAAGATTAGAAATTAGTTTACTAGAGGGACCACGCATGTTGGACATTTCAGTGACAAGGTGAAGGAGGGGAGATTAAGAATTAAGATGGTTTGTACATGTGCAGAGGAGGGACATGAGTTATATTGGTAGAAAAATGCTGAGGATGGAGCCACCAGGAAGGAGGAAAAGAGGAAGTGGATGTGGTGAGAGAAGACATGCAGGTAGTCGGTGTGAAAGAGGCAGATGTAGAGGACAGGGTGGCATGGAGACAAATGATTCGCTTTGGCGACCAAGAACAAGCTCAACAACCTCTGAACCCAGCGGTACCGGACCACTCCATCCAGCCGGCTGAGTTTTTCTTGGTTTACCACATGGACAGAACACTGGAGTCGGGGAAATCAAGAGGGGGTGGAGTGTGTCTGATGGTGAACAACCACTGGTGCGACAGCTTGAGCATCATAACCCTTTCAGACTCCTGCACACCAAACCTGGAACTACTGACCATCAAATGTCAGTCCTTTTATCTACGTCAGGAACAGCAAAATGAACACTTAATATCCAAAGAAAAAAAACAAAAATAATACGGCAATACAATAATGACTTTTGTGAAAAAGAAAACTATGTATTACATTTATATTGCACTCATAGCTCGTTACACAAGCTGCTGTCAAAAGCATTAGCATCAAGACTGACGAAGGTGATGGAGCAGATCATTCACCATTATCAGACGTACTGTGTGCCTGGCAGGTCGATATTTGATAACGTATACCTAATTTGTGACATTTTGGACAGCTTAAAGACTGGTCTGATTCCCCTAAAAACAGAAAAGGCTTTTGACCAGGTTGAGCATGAATACTTGTGGAAGGTGCTGGAAAGCTTTGAGTTCAACCCTGGTTTCATAGCCATGATCTAGTTGCTGTACAGTAAAATTGAGAGTGTACTGAAGGTAAATATTGGTTTTGTGCCCCTTTTAGAGTGTACAGAGGGATAAGACAAGACTGTTAACTGTCAGGAATGCTGTACACTGTAGCTATTTACCCTCTTTTAATTAGACTGAGAATCATCTTTCTGGTTTTAATATTCCACACTCTAATGCTTCACTTTACCTGTCAGCGTATGCAGACGACCTGGCTGTAATGGTGGGATCCCAGACTGATGTAAATGTTTTAACTGATGTTTTAATAAACTTTGAGATTTTATCATCAGCAAAAGTAAACTGGGGAAAAAGTAAAGCCGTTTTAGTTGGGAAGTGGGGAGGTGGGGAGCTGACACTCCCGAGAGGCCTGGTGTGGAAAAGAGTACTTGGGTGTTTATCTGGGGAACAACAAGTTTTTTAATAAAAAACTGGGACGGCACTATAGAGGACATCAAGGGCAGACTGAGCAGGTGGAAGCAGCTGGTTCCAAAGATGTCCTACAGGGGGCTAAAGCTGGTGATAAACAACCTGGCAGAGTCATTTCTGTGACACAATCTGGCATGCATGGATCCACTGCCAAACCTGCAAAAAGACTCCTAAATGGGCCCAAGGACCTGGTATGGAGAACAGCAGCCAGTGGACTTTTGTACATGGTGAAAGGACTGGGACTGAACAGAACTTTGTTTTAAAAGCACACTGGATGTGTATGGATTACCAGTCTTTTACTGTGTACTTTTAAAAATATAGACTTTTTAAAAAAGCTGCTTATGGGCTGCAGGACACTTCACTGGCTACTGGAGGAACCCCTGGTCAACAGGAGTTGGCTGGACATCTCTGGTGTAACCACCCCTACACTGTCCAGAGCTCTGATCTCCTCAAAGATCTTCACTCTCCAGGAACTAGTGAACATTGCAGGGACAGACCACATTATCTGTGTAAAGCTGCTTTGAGACAATGTTCGTTGTTGAAAGCACAATTACAAAGCAAAGCAGAAATTGACATGTACGTGGGCTCAGGAGACATTTGAATATGTTGAAACCATTACAAAATACACAGATCTGTATTGTATTCTAGCTCTACATGACCCTACAAGCTTTAATATGAACAATCTGTATAATCCATGGGCTCTATAAATTCAAAAGTTGTAGATGGTCCCAAGAAGTTTAATTCAATAAGAATATCATGATCTGCACATGGTGAATTGAAACTATGCTGTCCATGAACACTCTGTATTCTGACAAATACCTGTCAATTCTTTACTGAGACTCAGACACAGTCTCAGTGTTTAAGTCGAGGTTAAAATCATATTTATTCAGTCAAGCCTTTGATCAGTAGATTTTTTCTTAGGTAAAGGCTCAGATCTGGAGGGAACATGGATATAGAGTGTTTGGTGAACTGGGATATTTGTATGCTGTCGTCCCCTCACATTCACACATTTATTTAGCTTTGTTGATGGTGGTGTGGTGGGTCTTTTCTTATCCCAGAGATCCCTCATGTCTGTATTACCTTCTGGTTCTCCCTTTTAGTTATGCTGCCATAGTGAGTCTTGCCGAAGTCCAAACTGCACAGTGACATTAACTTTCATACACCAATAAGGACACTTAATAATCCATATCCTTCTCTTCCTGTCACCTTTTTCTCTCTCTCTTTTTCTCTCTCTCTCGGTCGAGTTAAACTTGCCCCTGAGGCTCCAGTGACCACTGTTCCTGCCCCTCTCCCCCCCTGTGGATCTTCCCACTTCGTCCAGGCCTGCCTCTGGATAGTGTTCTCTTCGACTGGAGGCCACTCTGTGCAGCTTGGGACGGTTTCTCATCAACGTCTGGGTGGTTCCATGAAATTCCGGAGTAAGAACGGGCACTTTGAGGATGGATTGGACTGTAATTATTGTCATCAGTCTCCTACACTGACTCAAGAATACAGTTAGCTTCTGATCATCATCACTGTACCCCGCATCTCGGGGAGTTTTTCCTTGCCACATTCGCTACGGCTTGCTCATCTGGGACAAACTAACTTATAAAGAACATATTCACTTTTAATCACCACATTATCTGTGTAAAGCTGCTTTGAGACAATGTTCATTGTTAAAAGCGCTATACAAATAAAAATGAATTGAATGGAGACAAAGTAGGAAAGTAATAGTAACGTGTCTTTTCATGTATTTTAATGCTTTCAATTCAGTGAAAAACAAACACGAGAGTAAAAGTTTACATTGATAAAGACAATGAACCCATTTGGTTGATGTTTTTTACTGAATGAGCAGTGCTGCAGTGACAGTGGCAGCAGCCTCACAGACTTCATAACAAAATTTGGCACTTGTAAATTCTACTGTAAACAAAGCAGATCTTTACATCTTAATTACATACATTATCTCACAGAAGTAATGATGTGTGAGCACCATTATGTAGAACTGCCATCATGTTCTGCCTCAGAATGTCACAGTACATGTTGGAATCCATGTTTCCCTCAATGAAGTGCAGCTCCCCAGTACCAGTAGCACTCATTCAGCCCCAGTCCATGATGCTGCCACCACCATGCTTCACTGTAGGCAAGACACAATTATTTTGGTTCTTCTCACCAGGGTGTCACCACACATGCTGGACACTATCTGAGCCAAACAAGTTCATGTATCAACCTAACCTTTCCCTGCAACCTCCACCATGCTTCATCTCGAGCAGTGGTAGCTCAGTGGTTAAGGCTTTGGGTTACTGATCAGAAGATTTGGGGCTCAAGCCCTGGTATCACCAAGCTGCCACTCTTGGGCCTTATCCCTCTGTGCTCTTATTCCATTTTCCTAACATTAGTGGGATATTAAAATAATGAATTTCACTGTGCTGTAAAGTACATGTGACAAATATAAAGCACCTTTCTTTGTTTTCTTGAAACCTTGCTGCCAAGTCAAGCTAATCTGCCCAGGGCCTTCAAAGTCTGTTCTGCTGGTCTCCTTAATTAATAGCTCTGTTTCTTTAACCAATCAGATTTCATATTCTCCTCACAGGGCAGCTAACTGGCCCAGAATACGTCAGCATTTTTTCCGTACTCTGAATGGTTTGTCAGAGGAAAACTGTCACAGCACAACATCACAGGTCTCACCACAGTCCTATAAACTTTCCCTTTCATTCTTGCAGATACTCTTCTATCACAAATCACTCCTGCTATCACTCTTCTCCACCCACTCCACCCTGCCTGCACTCTTTCTTTACTTCTCTAACACACTCTCCATTACTTTGCACTGTTGACCCCAGGTACCTGAACTCCTCCACCTTCCCCACCTTTTCTCCCTGCAACCGCATCACTCCACTGCCCTCCCTCTCATTCACACACATGTACTCTGTCTTACTCCTACTGACTTTCATTCCCCTTCTCTCCAGCGCATATGTCCACCTCTCCAGGCTCTTCTCAACCTGCTCCCTACTCTCACCACAAATCACAATATCATCTGCAAGCATCATAGTCCAGGGAGACTCCTGTCTGAGCTCGTCTGTCAACCTGTCCATCACCACTGCAAACAGGAAAGGGCTCAGGGCCGATCCTTGATGCAATCCAACCTTCACCCTGAACCAGTCTGTAAGTCCATACTGCACACTTCACTGCCGTCACACTGTCCTCATACATGTCCTGCACCACCCTCACATACTTCTCTGACACACCTGACGTCCTCATACAATACCACAACTTCTCTCTTGGCACTCTGTTGTACGCTTTCTCTAAATCCACAAATACAGAATGCAATTCGTTCTGTCCTTCTCTATACTTCTCCATCAACATCCTCAAAGCAAATAAGGCATCTGTGGTGCTCTTCCTCGGTATGAAACCATACTGTTGCTCACAGATGGTCACCTCTTCTCTCAGCCTGGCTTCCACTACTCTTTCCCATAACTTCATGGTGTGACTGATCAACTTCTTTCCCCTGTAGTTACTGCAGGTCTGCATTTTCCTTATGCTTAAAGATCGGTACCAACACACTCCTTCTCCATTCCCCAGGCATCCTCTCCCCTTCCAGAATCCTGTTAAACAATCTGGTTAAAAACTCCACTGCCATCTCTCCTAAACATCTCCATGCTTCTACCGGTATGTCATCTGGTCCAACTGACTTTCCACTCTTCATCCTCTTAATTGCTGCTCTCACTTCCTCCTTACTAATCCTATCCACTTCCTGCTTGACATCTTCACATCATCCTCATTCCACCACCACATCTCCTTGTCTTGCTTTCTATTTCCAGATGTCACAAGTACTTTTCTAGCTGCCTCCCTCATCATTCCTGCAGTAGTTGCCCAATTATCCAGCACCTCTTCACCACCACCAAGCCCCTGTCTGACCTCTTCCCTGAACCTCACACTAAACTCTTCCTCCTTCAGTTTCCACCATCTTATTCTTCTTTCAATCATTACTCTAATTTTCTTCTTCTTCGCCTCCAAAAAAAAAAAATCCTACAGACCACCATCCGATGCTGTCTAGCTACACTGTCCCCTGCCAACACCTTACAGTCTCCAATCTCCTTCAGGTTGCATCTCCTGCATAGCACATAGTCTACCTGTGGGCACCTTCCTCCACTCTTATAGGTCACCCTATGATCCTCCTTCTTCTTAAAATACGTGTTCACCACTGCCATTTCCATCCATTTAGCAAAATCTACCACCATCTTTCCTTCCACATTCCTCTCCTTAAAACCATACCTACCCATGACCTCCTCATCACCTCTGTTCCCGTCACCTACATGTCCATTAAAGTCTGCCCCAATCGCCAATCATTCTTCCCTAGGTACACCATCTACCACTTCATCTAAGTCACTTCAAAATCTTTCCGTCTCCTCCATTTCTGTCACGGTGTGAGCAAAACAACAGGCAGAAGCCGGAGTACAGCTCGCTCGGGTTTTAATGGCATGCGTGAGAGAGAGATACACACACGCACACACACACACACACGGCAGTCCTTAGGTTGAGAGAGATAGTCCGAGTAGCGCATTGGGAGAAGCGTAGCTGACCCGAGATGCATAGGGAGGGGAAGCGCAGCCGGTACGGGATTCTGGAGTCCGGATGAAATGGATGAAAGAAGTCCTGTATGGAAACCGGAACGCCAAAACATGCAGTACGGGAAGTCCAACATAAACAATAACGAACCAGGGAGTGAATGTGAGTGAGGGGTTTATGTGGGAGCAGGGTGGAGTGATGATGAGCTTCAGGTGTGCCTCGTTAAACCTGGAGCTTCAGAGAGAGTGGAGAAATGAGTGATGATGAGCTCCAGGTGTGCGTGGTTAAACCTGGAGCTCTATGGAGAGTGGAGGCATAGAGAGCCACCAAAGGGGGCGTGGCAGGTGGTTCCCTGACAATCTCACAGCCAACTTGTGTAGCATAGGCACTGATGACATTTATCATCATCCCTTCAACTTCCACCTTCACAACCATCACCCTATCAGAAACGCTCTTTTATTTTTATTTTCTCTTTTATAATTATTTTAACACATACAAACCCAATTCCAAAAAAGTTGGGACACTGTACAAATTGTAAATAAATTCAAATTTCAATATTTAATTCAGAATACAACATAGATGACATATCAAATGTTTTATTTCATGGCATCAACACATCTCAAAAAAGTTGGGACAAGGCCAAGTTTACCACTGTGTGGCATCCCCTCTTTTTATTATAACAGTCTTCAAACGTCTGGGGACTGAGAAGACAAGTTGCTCAAGTTTAGGAATAGGAATGTTGTCCCATTCTTGTCTAATACAGGCTTCTAGTTGCGCAACTGTCTCAGGTCTTCTTTGTCTTTATGATGCGCTAAATGTTTTCTATGGGTGAAAGATCTGGACTGCAGGCTGCCATTTCAGTACCTGGATCCTTCTTCTACGCAGCCATCATATTGTAATTGATGTAGTATGTGGTCTGGCATTGTCATGTTGGAAAATGCAAGGTCTTCCCTGAAAGAGATGACGTCTGGATGGGAGCATATGTTGTTCTAGAACTTGGATATATCTTTCAGCATTAATGGTGCCATTTCAGATGTGTAAGCTGCTCATGCCACATGCTTTCATGCAACCCCATACCATCAGAGATGCAGGCTTCTGAACTGAGCGCAAAATGTCTCACTTTCAACATTTGATATGTTATCTATATAAGTTTATAAGATTTGTAAATTATTGCATCCCTTTTTCCCCAACTTTTTGGAATCGGGATTGTACTACAGACAGTTCTCTCCTGCCAACAGAAAGTGCTCTTACTCACATTTTGTTATTACTTTCACTGTTGCCTGCCTCACTTCCTGTGTTTGGGTTAGGGTTAAGGGATGGAGTTAAAAACCTGTTTTTGTCCACCTTATTAGTTCAGTGGATTTGAGTTAGTAGACAAGTTTGTGTGTGTGTGTGTGTGTGTGTGTGTGTGTGTGTGTGTGTGTGTGTGTGTGTGTGTGTGTGTTTAAACCTGGATACATAAATATGTACTTTATACACTATACATATGTATTCTGTTTGACATTTTGCATTATCAGTTTTTAATTAATGATGATATCAGTGTTTGATGTCACAGGAATTAGAATTGTCCACAGTGGCACATTGTCAGCTGTACTGAAAACATTTCAAAAGCTTTACCTCTGTTGGGGTTTAATTATGAGCATGTGCTGTAATAAGAGCTTTTGGGAACTGAACCGCACTTCCACTGGGATTAAAGGCCTGAAGCTGGACAACTGCCTTAGTCTCTAACAAACATGTTTATCACTCAATTATCATACCAATGAGTATTAACAATAATTACCACTTTAGAGACAAAACACTGTCTTGGGATGGACAAGGAGAAAAATAAAGTCCTCATTATCCTGTTTATTCAATTCATGGATATTGTAAAAAGTCACAATTATCATAATAATAAATAATATTTTACTGATACATCACATAACATGATAAATTTTAGTAATAAAGTGTAATGCCAAAAAGAAAAACCCATATATATATATATATATATATATGTGTGTGTGTGTGTGTGTGTGTGTGTGTATATATATATATATATATATATATATATATATATATATATATATATATATATATATATATATATTTTTTAATATGGATTTAATACAATTTGTGTGTATACAGTGGGAAGATGTACATGGAACCCATTATGTATTTAGAGTGTTCTCTGTGTGTGTGTGTGTGTGTGTGTGTGTGTGTGTGTGTGTGTGTGTGTCGGTCAGTCCACTCTTTTTGTATTGAGTCTAACGGCTTAAGGGAAGAAATTGTTACACAGTCTGGACCTGAATACTTTATTCAGATGGCACGAGTGAAGAGTGTGTCTAAGGTGTGTGTTTGTGTTAATTGCCAATGCTGTCAATGATGAAGGAAAAAAAGACCCTAATGAGCTTCCTGTGTTTGACTTGTTTGCCACAAGTTCAGTGTTTGTGTTTCTGTTGCCATTTTCAAACTTAAACTTTACAGCAGGGGTGGCCAGCCCGCGGCTTTTTGGCTGGTTCCATGCGGCTGTGTGTTTGATTTTTAATGTGCGTGTTCGCTTTGCTTAAGTTCAATGCGGTATTTTTAAGACTTAAATGAGCTTGCCCTACTGGGAAACTTTGCGGTATATCAGACCTTGGCATGAGGCCAATCATAAATTACAGGGATGCACCGAGAATTTTTGGAAATACCTAAATTACCGAAACAACACGGCAGAAACACAATTGTAATGACGCAATAAAAAAGCGCAGCAGCACACGGTTATCTGGATAAGAGCAACATGTCTGCGGTGTGTGGATATCGATTTGCAAAACATGCAATGCTGAAATTTCAAGAGGGGGTGTATCTGCAAAGAGTTTTTCCAAGTCGCGTTTAATTTATCACCTGAAATCCAAACATCCCAATTGCCATTCTAAATATGAGAAGAACGCGCAGAAAAGTAAAGTCAATCCGAGCATGCGCACTCCGTCTGTAGAGGACGTTTTTGAAAAGGCAGAAAAGTTTTCCAGTGATGGTGCCGAGGCAAAAGGCATAACACAAAAAATTATGGATTTCATTGCCATTTAAATTGAATTTTCATTTTGGTGCATCCCTAAAATATTATCGTTGGTGTGGCCCTCTGACACAATTCAGCTTTCTCATGTGGCCCCTTGTAAAAATTAATTGCCCACCCCTGCGGTATATTCATCTCACGCGCATGCGCATTTGACAAAAATACCGTATTGAACTCAAGCGAAGTGAACACACACATAAAAAAAAAAAAAAAAGGCTGTGTTTTCTAGCCTGAAACACGTGAAATCAAAGCATCGATCTGTTCTGACTGACACACACGTGAAATAATTGCTTCAAGTGGCAACAACGGAATACGAGGCAGATTTGAAGGGGATTGTTCAAGGCAAGGATGCCAAAAGTCCCACTAAGTAACATGCAGAGTAAAAGAATATTACGCTATTGTAAATTATTATATTTTTGTTTGTGGACTTGGTTAAACAGAGTTTGTGTGTGAGAATGTTCATTGTTGAAAATGACTGTCCTGTGGTCTTAGGAGTAAATTTCTGTCATTATGTTGGTGTGTGACATTTACAATTAATCTGGTTGAGCAGAGGTGTGTGTGTGTATGTGTTAGAGGAAGGTATGGGTGATGTTCATGTGTGCCCATGTGTATGATGTGGCTCTTTGCAGTAACACAGTCAAAAATGTGGCTCTCGGTCTCTGACTGGTTGGCCACCCCTGCTTTACAGTTTATATTTTTTCCTCCTTAAATAATCCTGAATAGTTTTTGTCTTTCTGACTTGTGCCTGTAGATTGTTAACTGACTACCACTAGTGTTGACTACATTCATTGCCTCACACTTTATGTTAACTCTATTCGCTATTATAAGCTCTATGTCAGCTGTGTGTCTGCCTTTGAGCACAGGTGAGGACTCGTTCGAGTGGAGTTGGAGCTGGAGGCTTTGGAGAAACAGATTTGTGACCTACATGCAAAGCATGCCCAGCTGCGAGAGCAGCAAGCGGTGCTGGAAACATTCCGCTCGGACGCTCACTTGTCCCAGTTAAATTCTCGAGTTTAACCTATTGCTTCCAGCACCTCAACTCTGTGTGTCTCCCTGCCCAGGCCCAGCGCACCTGCAACGCAGTTCGTTTACATTGTTTATTCCTGCACCGGGGCACCACGGACCCTGAATGCTGCAGCAGCGGAAGACGAGAGATTACGACATGTCCCCCTCCACCACCAAGGTCTCGACCGAGAATGGAACGGAACGTGATCCGTGATTTTTTTTATTCCATCGTCCAGCATGTCCACACTAACAGAGTCAAGTCAAGTCAGGTTTATTTGTATAGCGCTTTTCACAACAGACATTGTCTTAAAGCAGCTTTACACAAATCAACAGTGATGGTGAATGGTGTGAATTTGTCCCTGATGAGCAGCCGTGGCAAATGTGGCAAGGAAAAACTCCCTTAGATGTAATGGGGAAGAAACCTTGAGAGGAACCAGACTCAAAAGGGGAACCCATCCTCATTTGGGTGACATCAAGAGTTTGATCATAAATCATAACCCAGAGTCAAAGGTAAGGTACACACTCTGTTTTCCTGGTGCAGGTTCCTGTGATCCTGAACGAGAACTTAGAAACTGTTGTTCTCCATGCCGGAGTAAACGACACCAGGCTGATGCAAACAAAGAGGACCAGCGAGGAATGTTAGAAGTTTAGTATACTTTTTGCATTTAATTAAGGTTACAGTCATGGTGTCGAGAACACAAACTTCTCTTTGTTGATAATTGGATTTTTTTCTGGGAGCGTCCTAGGTTCTTCCACCCTGATGGCCTGCGCCCCAGCAGAGTTGGACCAGCAGTGACATCTCTAGGATGCTTCACACCATCTGACTGAAAGTAAGACATCATGCAATTTATGACTATGACAACATTTATACAACAAACCAAATAGTTACAAGTACACACACAGCCCAATTTATAAAAACTTATCTATTTCTCATGTAGTAAAACCAAGAATTAAATACACAAGATCCAGAAAAAATCTGTGAAAACTGAAAAAAGGCCAGGTAAGCAAACACAAAAAAGTTCTAAAGTTTTTTTATACATTAGATCACTTGCACTCAAAGCACTGATTGTAAATGAGATGATCACAGATAATAATCTCTCAGCACTCTCTCACTGAGACCTGAATTAAACAAAATGATTATATGGGTCTAAATGGGTCTACAATGTCAGAAAATGTTTATAAGCAGACTGTTCGTGGGGGAGGTGTAGCAACCATTTATATTGCCGTTCTTAATGTTAGTCAGCGATTAGGAATCAGGTTTAAATCATTTAAAGTGCTCATTCTTAAAGTTGTTAATTCAGAACTTCATAGGAAACCCCTACTATCTCTTGCTCTGGCCACTGTGTACAGACCCCCAGGGCCCTACACTGATCTTTCCTCAAGAGTTTGTTTGTTTTCTTTCAGACCTCTTGATCAATTTTGATAAAGTGCTGCTTGTGGGAGATTTTAATATTTATGTAGATGATGTAAACGATGCTCTAGGACTATAATTTGTGGACTTATTAAACTCTTTTGGGGTTAAACAAAACATCACCAGGGCAACTCATTGCTTTAACCACACATTAGACTTAATAATATCCCACAGAGCAGACATCACTGATATAGATATTTTACCTCAGAGTGATGACATCACAGACTATTACCTCATGCTGTACACACTACCGGTAGAGCAGAAGAGCCTTTTCTCAACATTGTTAAGCTGATCTCTCTCATCTGGCTTTGATAAAATATACAGCTGTGTATCATCAACATAGCAATGGAAGCAAATCCCATGTTTATGAATAATTCCACCCAGAGGCAGCAGATATAAAGAGAAAAGCGAAGGGCCTAAGACAGATTCTTGAGGAACACCAAACTTTACCTCAGAGAGTGTGGAGAACTCCATTTACATCAACAAACTGATGGCAATCAGTTAAATAAGACCTGAGCCAGGAGAGAGCTGTTCCCTTTATTCCAACAACGTTCTCATGTAGTGTGATCAGTGGTGTCAAAAGCTGCCCTTAGGTCGAGCAAAACAAGTAAGAGACAAAACCCTGATCAGAGGCCAATAACAGGTCATATACCACCTTAACTAACGCCGTCTCTGTGCTATGATGAGGCCGAAATCCTGACTGATACATTTCAAAAATGTTATTCCTCAGTAGATGTGAGCAGAACTGCTGTGCTACAACCTTTTCTAAAATTTTGGATATAAAGGGGAGATTTGATATTGGTCTGTAGTTGGACAACTGACATGGGTCAAGGTCAGGTTTCTTAATTAGGGGGTGGATAACTGCCAGTTTGAAGGATTTAGGTACATAACCAGTGCTAATGGAAGAGTTAATTATTTTTAAAACAGGTTCAATTACCCCTGGAATTATCTGTTTAAAGAAACTTGTAGGCAAGGGATCGAGAATGCAGGTTGATGATTAATGAAATTAAGTCATTCTCATGAATAGTAGTGAAGCTTTGTAATTGATTGTCTGCTATAATGACACTGCTGTCTACAGGGTTACTTGTAAAGTAATTTGGATTTATATTAACCGTCTGGATTTCTTGCCTAATGTTTTCAATTTTATTATTAAAAAGGTTGATGAAATCATTACTACCTATTGATGGTGTGCATGTGAGTGCAGTGCTTTTATTCCCTGTTCATTTTGCTGCAGTACAGAATAAAAATCTAGGATTCTGCTTGTTATTTTCTATGAGGGAGGAGAAATATGCTGATCAGCAGCACTTAGAGATTTTCTAAAACTCAGGAGATTCTCCTTCCATGCTTTTTGAAATACTGTCAATTTTGTTTGACGCCATTTACGTTCTAATTTTCAAGTGGTCTGTTTTAAGGTGCGTGTATGATCATTATACCACTGTGATGATTTTTT
The DNA here is from genome assembly GCF_014805685.1 of Silurus meridionalis. NCBI lineage: Eukaryota > Metazoa > Chordata > Actinopteri > Siluriformes > Siluridae > Silurus > Silurus meridionalis. Next base: position 58,914 of record NC_060905.1, on the reverse strand, counting down.
CTCTCTGATCATTTTGGTCTTAAGGGGAGCTCCATCATCTAGAGTGTAACGTAACGTTAATTCGAGGTATTCAGTTGCCCAGTCGAGCTCTGCGGGGTCAGACGGAGATAATTCCGTAATTTCTGGAAGATTATTGATAAAACGCGCTGCTGTAGCTGACGTGAAAGTACGCTTAACACGGTAACGTGGTGAGGTAGTAATGCAATGACTGAGGCAAATTTTAAAAGAGATTAGATAATGATCTGAAATAACTTCAGACTGTGGAATTATGACTAATTTTTTTATTTTTAATCCAAATGTTAACAACAAATCGAGAGTGTGTCTCCACTATGAGTGGGTCCTATAACATTCTGATTAATTCCAACTGAATCTAGAATGGACACAACTGCTGCTCTTAAGGAGTCTTCCTGATTATCAAAATGAATATTTAAGTCACCAATAAGTAATGCTTTGTGTAATGAAGTAGCTAAAATTGTGATGAAATCTGCAAATTCTATGAGAAAATCAGAGTCGGGCCCCTGGGGGTCTATAAATAATAATTAGTGGAATTGACTGACTGGACCTGCTTTTGGACACTGAATATTTTATGTTGGTGTAAAGAACTTTAAATGTTTTACATCTTTAGTATTTTGTGTGACGCTCAGATTATTAGTATAAATAACAGTGACTCCGCTTACTTTTAATCTTATACTCCAGTGCTCATGTTAGTTCTCACTCTTCAGTGTTCTGTATTGTTGAAAGATGTATGATCAAACTCTTGATGTCACCCAAATGAGGATGAGTTTCCCTTTTGAGTCTGGTTCCTCTCAAGGTTTCTTCCTTATTACATCTAAGGGAGTTTTTCCTTGCCACAGTCGCCACGGCTGCTCATCAGGGATAAACACACACTATTCACCTTGACTGTTGATTTCTGTAAAGCTGCTTTGAGACAATGTCTGTAGTAAAAAGCGCTATAGAAATAAACTTGACTTGACAAGACAGTTCGCGTACCGTCAGAACCGTTTTACTGAGGACACCATTGCTCATCTCCTTTACACTACGATGAGCCACCTGGACCAAAGAAATGGGAATTATACAAAAATGCTGTTTGTGGACTACAGTTCAGCATTTAACACCATAATTCCCTCCACACTCAACTCTAAGTTGGAGGTCCTGGGACTCCTGCTGTGCCAATGGATCTCTAACCTCCTGACGGACAGAACACAAGCCGTATGGGTGGGCAAACACACCTCATCCACCCTCACCCTCAGCACTGGAGCTCCCCAGGGTTGTGTTGTGAGCCCCCTGCTGTACTCACTGTACACATATGACTGTGTGGCCACTTCCAACTACACCACCATCATCAAGTTTGCTGACGACACTGTTGTGGTGGGCCTGACCTCAACAACAACGAGATGGCCTACCTACAGAAGGTTAAGACCCTGGAGAGATGGTGCCAGGAGAACAAACTTCTCCTGAACATCAGCAAAACTAAAGAGTTGATCGTGGACTTCAGCACAAAGCAGGGGCGGTCATACCAACTGCTAAACATCAATGGGACCCCAGTGGAGAGAGTGGACAGTTTCCGGTACCTAGGTGTTCACATCACACAGGACCTGTCTTGGTCCTGTCACACCAACACCCTGGTGAAGAAGGCCTGGCAGCATCTGTACCATCTGAGATGCTTAAGGGACTTTAAACTACCCTCTCCGGTGCTAAATACTTTCTACATCTGCACCATTGAGAGCGTTCTGACAGGTAGCATCACTTACCCTAACGCTTACCCTAACCCGGTTTGTTAACAGCACCATGCAGTTCAGAGGGTGGTGCATTCAGCTGAAAGTACCATCCGCACCGAGCCCCCTAACCTGCAGGACATCTACAGCATGCGGTGTGGGACTAGAGCCAGGAAGATTATGAAGGACCTCAGCCATCCCAACAATGGACTCTTTTCTTTGTTGCGATCAGGGAAACGCCTTCCGCTCCCTGAAATCGAACACAGAGAGAATGAGGAGGAGCTTCTTCCGCAGGCCATTCGGAGTTTAAACCAGGAAACACCCAGGATCTAAAAACTGGCCCACTCTCTCCATCATCACACTTTAAACTCTGGACTGGCACAGCACAGTGCACTTTATATTTTTTTTTTTTTCTACCCCACCATACCGCACACCGACACTTCACACCACACTATACCGCACACGGACACTTATGGACACTTCACACCACACCATATCACACACGCACACTTTATGGACAATCAAAATCACCTTAAATTGTTTACTATTGTTTACTGTTTTACTGCTTACTGCCATAAGCATATATTTGTATATACATTTTTTTCTCTCATATACACCTTTATATATTCTTATAGTTTATATAGTTTATTTTTCTGCCTTCTTTTTCTTTGTTTTTATTTTTTTCCCCTTTCTATTCCCTCATGCAGAACTATCGTAAAAAGCATTTCACTGCATGTCATACCCTGTATGAATGTGTATGTAACAAATAAAATTTGATTTAATTTGAGAGTTGAACAACCAAATAGGCTCAATTTCCTGATCAAGTACTGATGATCAACATAATGACATAATGATAATGATGAACAACATTAAAACACGTACTATATGGATGAAGGTTTGTAGACAATAAGATTGCTGTGTGCTTATTGAACATCCTTTCAACATTCAGTCCCCATTAGTTGATCAAATAGAGATTTTAAATTGCATTCATAAGGTGTTTAATAGCGTTAAGTACTGAGCTTTATAGCAGGCAACTGATAAACTTTCACTCCAAACCATGTCAATCATATCTTCCTGGAGCTGGCTTAGTGCACAGAGGCATTATCATCCCGGACCAGGTCTGGGTTTCCTAGTTCAAGTAAAGGGAAACTTATTAACACACAGTTGTGTGCTTTCAGATTTATTCTAACAGTGTAGTTGAAGATGAACAAAATGCTATGCACGTGTCACAATATTTAGGACAGACGGAGGAGGGGGAATCGGAAGCGCTGCGTGAGGAAGCAGAAACGCGGAAAGCAAGCGGGTGCTAATGCTAGGCTAAAAGCTAACCCTAGCCGGCCCGCTCTACCATCACTACTGCTGGCAAATGTCTGCTCCCTGGACAATAAATTAGACTACATCAGACTCCAACAAGCTACTCGGCGTGAGTACAGACACTGCTGCGTTTTTGTGTTTACGGAGACGTGGCTGAGCGACAGAGTTCCGGACGCCGCCATCCAGCTGGACGGGCTAGCCGTGTTTCGTGCCGACAGAAATGCAGCTCTGTGCGGTAAGACTCGCGGCGGCGGTCTGTGTGTTTACATCAACACGGAATGGTGTAAGAACTCTGTGCTTGTTTCTACCTACTGCTCATCGCTGCTGGAGTTTATTGTTGTGAGATGTAGACCTTTTTATTTACCACGGGAATTCACCACCGCTATTGTGCTCGGAGTGTACATACCACCTAGCGCTAATGCTAAGGAAGCGCTCAGTGTGCTCTACGGGACCATTAGCGAACTTCAAAACACACACCCTGACGGATTGTTTATAGTCACCGGAGATTTTAATCATGCAAATCTCAGGACTGTGCTTCCCAAATTCTATCAGAATGTGGACTTTGCAACCAGAGGAGAAAACACGCTGGATGTTGTTTACACAAACATCCGGGGCGCATACCGGGCGAAGCCCCGCCCCCACCTCAGGTACTTAGACCACATCTCTGTTATGTTGATCCCAGCATACAGACCACTCAGCAGGCGTTCAAGACCAGCTCAAAAACAAGTGAGAACCTGGCCAGCAGGATCCATGTCTGCTCTCCAGGACTGTTTTGAATGCACTGACTGGGACATGTTCAGGGAAGCTGCAACCAATGGCGATTTCATCAACTTGGAGGAGTACACGTCAACAGTGACCAGCTACATCGGCAAGTGCATTCATGACGTGACTATCTCCAAGACCATCACTACATGCTCCAACCAGAAGCCATGGATGACGGCCAAGGTGCGTGCGCTGCTAAAAACAAGAGACTCTGCCTTCAGAACAGGGGACAAGACGGCCTTAACTGTCCCGTGCTATCAGAGAGGCGAAGCCAGGTTTTACTGGCGGAGCTATTGCTGTTTTTATTTTTATATTTTGTGTATTGTGTATTGTCCTGCACTGTCCTGTGTTGTCTTGCACTGTCTTGTGTTGTCTTTTGCACTGTTTGCACCAGTTGCACACATGCACTTTATGTGGCGAGGATCTTAGTTCCTGGCCCTGTGTTCTTCTGTTCTGTGACTGTTGTTTACTGTTGTTTACTGTTGTTTTATGTAGCACCTGGGTTCAGGAGAACGTTGTCTCATTTCACTGTGTACTGCATTAGTTATATAAGGTTGAAATGACAATAAAAGCTTCTTGACTTGACTTGACTTGACTCGAGATGAAGCATGGTAGAGGTTGCAGGAAAAGGTTAGGTTAGGTTGATACATGAACTCTAGTGAGTCAAGCAAGGTGGGCAGCAGGGTCTTGATGAGCCTCTGGACGGTAATCATTGAGGCAGGTCACTGAAGTTTTCCAGAGAAGATGTTAGTTGGCCATGAAGCATGTTGGAATGACTGCATTACACAGAGAGATGTTGAAGAACATCAATCAGCTGGTCTGCACATCCTTAGAGCCCTCTTCCAGAAGTGTTGTCTGGTCCAGCAGCTTTCTGTGGAAAGTTTGTAGGAATTCGACTTATAAATAATAAATATTCTGCTTTGGGATAATAGGCCAAAATATCTAAGCTATTATATAAGCTTCAGATTTAATTCATTTTGATATTTTAATATAGATTATAATTTATAGAAAATACTCTTTTCTTCAATGTAGATCATTTTGAAAACACAGTATTTCACAAAAGTGAGTACACTCTCTCATTTCTGTAACTATTTTAGTAATCTGAGTGATAACAGCTGTACGTGATGTAACGATGCAAAGCCACATGTCCTATTCATTATGTTAATGTTTTTGTCGCTTGACAGAACCATACAAATTTGTGTATCTTTGAGTCGAATATCTCATACTGATCACTGGATGTTCCACATGGCACTTCATGGTAAAGACTCTCTGAGGATTTAAGAATTAGAACCCTTGCTTTCCACAAAGATGCCGAGGCTATAAGAAGACCGGTATCACCCTGAAACTGATTTACAGTACAGTGGTCAGGGTCATACAAAGGTTCTCCAAGACAGGTTCCACTCAGAACAGACCTCACAAGGGTCCATCAAACAAGTCGAGTCCTCATGCATCAGGTTTTAAAGAAGCTGCTTCAAAAAAACAGATGTGTGAGTACTGCAGCATTGCTTCAGAGGTTGCAGAAGCAGAAGTTACCCTTTTTAGTGCTCTGACCGTACGCTGCACACTGCAACAAGTCAGTTTGCAGACCGTCATCCCAGAAGGGACCTTCTCTAAAGCTGGCTCAGAAGAAAACCCGCAAACAGTTTGCTGAAGACAACCTGTCCAGGAGCACAAATTTCCTGGAACAATGTCCTGTGGTCTGATGAGACTAAGATAAACTTGTTTGGCTCAGATAGTGTCCAGCATGTGTGGTGACACCCTGGTAAGGAGAACCAAAATAACTGTCTTGCCTACAGTGAAGCATGGTGGTGGCAGCATCATGGTCTGGGGCTGCATGAGTGCTGCTGGTACTGGGGAGCTGCACTTCATTGAGGGGAAACATGGATTCCAACATGTACTGTGACATTCTGAGGCAGAACATGATGGTAGAATTTACGAGTGCCAAATTTTGTTATGAAGTCTGTGAGGCTGCTGCCACTGTCACTGCAGCACTGCTCATTCAGTGAAAATCATCAACCAAATGGGTTCATTGTCTTTATCAATGTAAACTTTTACCCTCATGTTTGTTTTTCACTGAATTTAAAGCATTAAAATACATGAAAAGACACATTACTATTACTCTTCTACTTTGTCTCAGTAAAGAATTGAATAATTGACGAAAAAATGCTACAGTTGGTACAGATGTGTACAAGTGGCACAGAGATGTAGTCTTTAAAACTGTCGGTGGTAAAAGAAGATATTGATATTCTCTATTTTTTTTTTTTTTCCAAACTTAACTGAGCAGAGACTTTTTTTTTATCGAGGCGTGGCTTACCAGTGTGGCTAGTCAGAGAACCAATAAAGAATATGTATTTAAAAAAAAAAGTATAAATGTTGACAAATCTGCTTTCTTAAGAACAGAACTAGTTTGGAGTTTGTTTGTTCTTTTTAATAAATTACCTGAATATATCTGAACTGGCATAAACTGTTCAAGTTTCAAGTTTATTTCTATTGCACTTTTCACAACAGACATTGTCTCAAAGCAGCTTTACAGATTTTAACAGGTAAGGTGAATGGTGTGCATTTATCCTTTATGAGCAAGCCATAAACTGTTCTTTAATGCTTGGAGAAATTAATGGATTATTCGGGAAATGTTACATATTTAATCCTGACAGGACATGTGGAGCTGGAGAAGTACAGATATGTTTATTTTCTAGTTACCCTTTCTATATACCTAATGATCATCTGTTTTAACACTATTGTCATTTATGTTATATACACAAATGAGCGTCTTCATGAGCCTATGTACATTTTTATTACTGCTTTGCTCATGAACACATTATGTGGATCAACTGCATTTTACCCTAAATTTCTGAATGATATTTTATCCAAAAACATAATTGTCTCCTTTGAAGCATGTGTTTTTCAGGCATTTTTCATTTATACTTATGCCATGTCAGAGTTTATGTTGTTGTCAGCTATGGCCTATGACAGATATGTGTCTATTTGTAAACCATTACAATATGCTTCTATTGTAAAAATGTCTACAGTGAAAAGGCTCATATTTTTGTGTTGCTTTGTGCCTAGTTGTGAAAATGGTATCACAATGGTTTTACTCTATCAGCCAAAACACTGTAATTTCAAGTTAAATAGAATATACTGTAACAATCATGCAATTGCTAAACTGAGTTGTGAAGAAATTTCTGCATATAGTTCATATGGATTGTTTATTTTCATCATTGCTGTATTTCCACAAGTGATCTTCACAATCTACTCATATATACGGATACTTTCTGTCTGTTTAAAAAATTCAAAAGATTTCAGAGCAAAAGCTTTACAGACCTGTTTACCACATATTTTAATTTTCATAAGTTTCACTGTCACTACATGTTTTGAAATTATAAATAGTAGATTAGAAGGAAATATGCCTCACATTATATCCATGATTATGTCAGTAGAAAATCTGGTTATTCCTCCTCTACTGAATCCGATTATATATGGACTAAAACTGCAGGAGATTTTTAATAGGATTAAACAAATGTTGCGAAGGAAGAAAACAGATATCTTTTTAGATTAGCTCTGATAAATGATACAGTTATAGGCACTAAACTTAAAAATTCAAATTGTAACCTTTTACTTCTCTGTAAAGCAGTGTTAAACGCGCTCTCCAAATAAAACTGAATTGAATTTAATATGTGTGTGTGTGTGTGTGTGTGTGTGTGGGTGTGTGTATAAACGCAGCAGAGGCCAAAATAGAAAATGTTGTTATTTTCTGTAACTTTTTTTTTTTGTAACTGAAAAGAAACCGTTAAAAGGAACAGTCTGAAAAGATTAAACTAGTTTGTGATGTCTGTACAGCTGTAGAGCAGATTATTGTATTGGTGTGTGTTCATGTTGTTGTGAGGCCTGCTCAGTGTGTACTGTACATCAGCGGTCCCCAAACTTTTTTGCACCACGGACCGGTTTAATGTCAGACAATATTTTCACGGGCCGGCCTTTAAGGAGTGGCAGATAAATAGAACAAAATAAAGGATACGATCGGCAAATAAATTGTATTTTCTAAATCTATTAATAAAGGTGAACTGTGTAGGTCCACTGTGTTGTTTTTTGTTCATTTTGCTCGCTTGGGGGTTTGAATTTAGCGGTAATGTATTATGTGTTAGTGGCCGGAGCTCATTTAAGAAGGTAGTGTATGAAGGTAAGACAAGTGACCAAGGCATCCTGAATCAAGAGTGAGTCATAGACAGATGTGGAGGAGAAAATCCGGTCATTTTCCAAAATAAAACATCGTTCAGAATCAGATAATAAATAAAACGTAAATAAAAAAGATTTGTATGTAATGTATTCTTTCTGTGTGGCCTGGTACCGTTTGACCCACAAACCGGTGCCGGTCCTCAGCCCAGGGATTAGGGACCACTGCTGTATATGACTCTTTGTCTCACTTTCATTCTAATTTCATGCCCCTCCATATTGATTTGACTGATTTACTACTAGAATACTAGTGTGCAATTTACATCCGAGAATTGATGATGAGTGACATCAGGACATCAGTTCATCAGCAAGTGACTGACTGAGAACAACAACTTCTTCTTTCGGCTGCTCCCATTAGGGGTCGCCACAGCGGATCATCCGTCTCCATACCCCCTGTCCTCTACATCTGCCTCTTTTACACCAACTACCTGCATGTCTTCTCTCACCACATCCATGAACCTCCTCCTTGGCCTTTCTCTTTTCCTCCTACCTGGTGGCTCCATCCTCAGCTACCAATATAATTCATGTCCCTCCTCTGCACATGTCCAAACCATCTCAATCTCGCCTCCCTCACCTTGTCACCAAAACGTCCTACATGCGCTGTCCCTCTAATAAACTCATTTCTAATCTTGTCCATCCTCGTCACTCCCAACTCCCATCTTCAGCTCTGCTGCCTCCAGCTCCACCTCCCGTCTTCTACTCAATGCCACTGTCTCTAATCCATACAACATTTTAGGTCTCACCACAGTCCTATAAACTTTCCCTTTCAATCTTGCGGATACCCTACTATCACAAATCACTCCTGTCACTCTTCTCCACCCACTAGTTTTCTCCATCATAGTCCAGGGAGACTCCTGTCTGACCTCATCCTTCAACCTATCCATCACCACTGCAAACAGGAAAGGGCTCAAAGCAAATAATGCGTCTGTGGTGCTCTTCCTCGGCATGAAACCATACTGTTGCTCACAGATGGTCATCTCTTTTCTCAGCCTGGCTTCCACTACTCTTTCCCATAACTTCATGGTGTGACTGATCAACTTAATTCCCCTGTAGTTACTGCAGGTCTGCACATCTCCCTTATGCTTAAAGATCGGTACCAGCACACTCCTTCTCCATTCCTCAGGCATCCTTCCACCTTCCAGAATCTTTAAAAACTCCACTGCCATCTCTCCTAAACATCTCCATGCTTCTACAGGTATGTCATCTGGTCCAACCGACTTTCCACATTTCATCCTCTTAATCGCTGCTCTCACTTCCTCCTTACTAATCCTATCTACATCCTGCTCTACCAACTCCACATCATCCAACCTTCTCTCTCTCTGATTTTCCTCATTCATCAGCTTCTCAACACACTCTCCTCACTAGTCAACACATTTCCCTCTCCATCCTTTATTGCTCTAACTTGCAGCACATCCTTTCCAGCTCGGTCTCTCTGCCTGGCCAATTGGTATAAATCCTTTTCTCCTTCCTTAGTGTCCAACTTCTCCTACAGCTCCTCATACGCCTTTTCCTTGGCTTTTGCTACATCCCTCTTTACCTGCTGCCGCATCTCCTTGTACTCCTGCCTACTTTTTTCATCACTCTATCTATCCCACTTCTGTTTTGCCAACCTTTTTCTCCTTATGCTCTCCTGCACTTCCTCATTCCACCACCACGTCTCCTTGTCTTCCTTTCTATTTCCAGATGTCACACCAAGTACTTTTCTAGCTGCCTCCCTCATCACTCCTGCAGTAGTTCCACAATCATCCAGCACCTCTTCACCACCACTGAGCTCCTGTCTGACCTCTTCCTGAACCTCACACTACACTCTTCCTCCTTCAGTTTCCACCATCTTATTCTTCTTTCAGTCCTCACTCACCTTCTTCGCCACCAAAACCATCCTACAGACCACCATCCGATGCTGTCTAGCTACACTGTCCCCTGCCAACACCTTACAGTCTCCAATCTCCTTCAGGTTGCATCTCCTGCATAGAACATAGTCCACCTGTGTGCACCTTCCTCCACTCTTATACGTCACCCTGTGATCCTCCTTCTTCTTAAAATAAGTGTTCACCACTGCCATTTCCATCCTTTTAGCAACATCTACCACCGTCTGCCCTTCCACATTCCTCTCCTTAAAACCATACCTACCCATCACCTCCTCATCACCTCTGTTCCCTTCAGCAACATGCCCATTAAAGTCTGCCCCAATCACCAATTGTTCTTTCCTGGGTACACATCTAACACTTCATCTAATTCACTCCAGAATCTTTCCTTCTCCTCCATCTCACAGCCAACTTGTGGAGCATAGGCACTGATGACATTTATCATCAACTTCCAGCTTTACGTTCATCACCCTATCAGAAACTCTCTTCACCTCCACTGTACCCTTCCTTCAGAATCCCCCCTACACCATTTCTCTTTCCATCCACACCATGATAGAACAGATTGAACCCACCTCCAATGTTCCTGGCCTTACTCCCTCTCCACTTGGTCTCCTGAACACACAACATATCTACCTTTCTCCTCACCATCATATCAGCTATCTCTCTCCCTTTACCCGTCATAGTACCAACATTTAAAGTACCAACCCGAACCTCCACTCTCCTACACTGCTCCTTTTCCTGCTGTCTCTGTAGACGTCTTCCTCCTCTCCTTTTCCTTCTTCGGCCAACAGTAGCCCAATTTCCACCGGTACCCTGTTGGCTAACGATACCTGTGGCGGTCGTTGTTAACCCGGGCCTCGACCGATCCGGTATGAAAATCTAATTTGTGATCTGCATATTTGATTTGGCACGTTTTACGCTGGATGCCCTTCCTAACGCAACCCTCCCCATTTACCCGGGCTTGGGACCAGCACTAAGAGTGCACTGGCTTGTGGAACCCTAATGGCTGGGTTAGGTGACTGACTGAGAACATTGGAAGAAAATATAATAAAAGGGAAATAAAAATGTTACTTGAATTTAATACGTTTTTCTTGCAAGAGCAAGTGGAAGGACTTAGACTGCTATTCACTAAAATTGTCTTTTGTTTGTTGTTTCATGCTCTTTGTGGGTTTCCTTGTTCCACTGACCTAGTGTTTTTTCCGTTAATTTGTTAATTGTAGTAGAGTCGGTTTCCAAAACTTGTGCTTTTTTATTTTTCTTGGCAACAGCGTTACGGGTTAGTCAAAAAAACTTAGAAATCAGCATCAGAAAATAATAATAACATAATCCTTGTCTTGAACACATGCAGTAATACTGGAAAAATGCAGTGGCAGGCTATTATCAAAATACCACTATGCTCCTAAAGGAAGCGCAACATATTTCACCCGTTACACCGTATGTAACGTGTCTTTCGTTAAAGCCTGTGCAAAGTACATTAGTGTAGACACCTGTGGCTTATTGTCAGGCTGATGACCATGACCTGGAAGCGGAAGCAAGTCAATCATAGTCTTTAGTCACAAACCAAAAGTATCCGCTCGGGACGAGTAATCCTCAACGAAAGGAGATGTCCAACAAAAGCAAAACCCGAAATGAAAGTAAACTCCAATAGCAAAGAACAATCCTTACGGGAACGGAGTTCAACGACAGAACCAGCGGGGAATGCTGGCGGTTGAGCAGCCACGAGAATCACCAGCATGACTTTCAAGAACTGACAGGGTGAATGTCTGACAGCGGCCGAGGGAGGCGTGGCATGGGGAATCCCTGACACTTATAGACAGTTGCGGCTTATTTATGTTCAAAATAAAAATATTTGTAAAATTCAGTGGGTGCAGCTTATATACGCTTTATAGTCCGGAAATTACGGTACACACATTTCACCATGCTAGCGCACCAAACATGTATTCACATCAGCTACTGCACCTCTTTAAACTCTTTTTCAACCTGGACTGAAACACAACAAAACGTTCAGGCTTATAAATTGTAGCCAGATAATTTGATAACTGCCCATGTAGACAGTATAATCACATTAGATTATATTCTAGAATAAATTATAAAAACAAATAAAAATTTACATTTACTTGCAATTATTTTTTAAATGGTTTAAACAATTGCAGAATGGCTACACATTCAGTTTTAATTCTCTCTGTTATTTTGCAATTAAACATGACAATTTTATTATTACACTAATTGTTATCTGGTTCTTCACTATTTTATTATTATGTTTATTACACCTGGTTTTTCTACATACATCTACTCATGCAGTTGCAGAGATCTCCACAACAAAACCTAAGATTGTACAGAGTGAGCTTGTGAAAATATTCATCCTTTCTCCTGCTACTGGTTTTTCTGAATGGGATTTTTATTCTGCAAAACTCCTTAAAACACATGATCAGTCTTGGGTACACCAGGACTCATTTTGCCAAATAGACAGAATGCACTTTTCATTATTCTACTATTCATTGTAAAAGGAAATGCTCGAGTGAAAGACGCCATCAACGATGTAAGTTTCAGTGTTATATCTGAATTCACCTTTTCAACAGCAATTGAATAGGAACAGGAATTATCTTCTAAAACCCTTATACTTTCATCTATTTAGATGAAATATGTATTCAATTAAATTTTTTAACATCAGAAACGTGACGTGTTTACACAGATACAAATCACACAGGATTAAGGGCCTTGGTTCAATGGCAGCTTAGATGGTGACCTGGGTTCTGATCAGCATTAACTTTTTAGCTGCCTCTTTCCTCCACCTTCAATTCCCAGTGAGTCTACATGTTTTTGTTATGAAACTGATTATGTGCATCTCCTGAACCATGTAGTTAAGCAATAAGTTATATATTTATATCCTGGCTTTCCACTACCTCTGCTCTTCTGTCATAAATCATAATAGTCATAAATCAAATAATTAATAATTTTTACAATTTTCACAATTAAAGGTGCATCCAAATAAATAAAAATATAATTTAAAGTTTATTTCTTTTCAATCAACTTTCAATAAATCAACTTTTGAATGATGTTCTTTTTTACAGACTGGTTCACGGTGGAGGTTGGACTGCATCAAGGATTGGCTCTGAGCCCTTTCCTGTTTGCAGTGGTGATGGACAGGTTGAAGGACGAGGTCAGACAGGAGACTCCGTGGACTATGATGTTTGCAGATAATATTGTGATTAGTGGTGAGAGTAGGGAGCAGGTTGAGAAGAGCCTGGAGAGGTGGAGGTACACGCTGGAGAGAAGAGGAATGAACGTCAGTAGGAGTAAGACAGAGTACATGTGTGTGAATGAGAAGGAGGGCAGTGGAGGGGTGCGGTTGCAGGGAGAAGCGGTGGAGAAGGTGGAGGAGTTCAGGTACCTGGGGTCAACAGTGTAAAGTAATGGAGAGTGTGTTAGAGGAGTGAAGAAAAGAGTGCAGGCAGGGTGGAGTGGGTGGAGAAGAGTGATAGCAGGAGTGATTTGTGATAGAAGAGTATCTGTGAGAGTGAAAGGGAAAGTTTATAGGACTGTGGTGAGACCTGAGATGTTGTAGGTTTAGAGACAGTGGCATTGAGTAAAAGACAGGAGGTGGAGCTGGAGGTAGCAGAGCTGAAGATGTTGAGATGTTCGTTGGGAGTGACGACGATGGACAGGATTAGAAATGAGTTTATTAGAGGGACAGTGCATGTAGGACGTTTTGGAGACAAGGTGAGGGAGGTGAGATTGAGATGGTTTGGAGATGTGCAGAGGAGGGACAATTTAATGTAATTCTGTTCAATTCAATTCATTTTTATTTGTATTGCGCTTTTAACAATGAACATTGTTTCAAAGCAGCTTTACACAGATAATAAGGTATTATTAGGGACATGGGGTATATCAGTAGGAGAATGCTGAGGATGGAGGCACCAGGAAGATCAAGGAGGAGGTTTATGGATTTGGTAAAGGAAGACATGCAGGTTGTCGGTTTGAAAGAGGCAGATGTAGAGGACAGGGGGGTATGGAGACGGATGATCCGCTGTGGCGATGCCTAATGGGAGCAGCCGAAAGAAGAAGATGATTTTTTTAAAAGTTTATTTATTTTAGTAATTTAATAAAATAAGTGAAACTGGTATATGATATAGATTCATCACACACACACACACACACACTGATATATTTTAAGTGTTTATTTCTTTTCATTTTGATGATTTTGGCTCACAGCTGCTGATGAAAACCCAAAATTCAGTATCAGAAAATGAGAATATTGTGAGAAAGTTCAATATTGGAGACTCGTGATGTCTCACTAATCAGCTCATTAACTCCAAACACCTGCTCAGGTTTCCTGAGTCTTTAAATGGCGTCTCAGTCTGGTTCAGGCTCCACAATCATGGGGGAAAACTGCTGACTTGACAATTGTCCAGATCATTGACCCCTTCACATGGAGGGTGAGACACAAAAGGTCATCACTAAAGAAGCTGCTGTTCACAGACTGCTGGATCCAAGCACATTAATGGAAAGTTGAATGGAAGTAAAAAAAATGTGGTAGAAAAAGGAGAAACGAAGCAGATTCAAGAGTTTATGGAGATTCACAAAGAGTGGCCTGCAGCTGAAATCAGTGCTTCAAGAGCCTCGACACACAGACGTCTCGTCTCCATGGGCTACAACTGACTCATTCCTCGTGTCGAGCCACTGCTGAACCAGAGACAACATCAGAGCTGTCTTACCTGGACAAAGGACAAAAAGCACTGGACTGTTGCTCAGTGGGACAAAGTCGTCTTTTGATGAAAGGAAAGAAAATTTAATTTAATTAAAATCAGGGTCCTAGTGTCTGGAAGAAGAGAAGAGAGGAGAGGCACAGAATCCAAGCTGCTTGAGGTCCAGTGTAAAGTTTGTACAGTCAGTGGTGGTTTGGGGATTCGTGTCATCTGCTGGTGTTAGTCCACTGTGTTTTATCAAGTCCAAGCTCAGCACAGCCGTCCACCGGAGGAAGTTCTTGAGCACTTCACGATTCCCTCTGCTGACCAGCTTTATGGAGATTCTCACACTGCCACAAAGTTGGTTAAATGACCATGGTGTTGGTGTGCTTGACTGAAGCAAACTCACCAGATTTGAACCCCGTAGAGAATCTCTGGCTTATTTTTAAGAGGAACATGAGAAACAAGAGACCAAAAAATGCAGATGAGCTGAAGACCACTGTCAAAGAAAGCTGGGCTTCTACACAACCTCAGCAGTGCCACAGTCTGATTACCTCCATGCCACAGTCTAATTTCCTTCATGCCACAGTCTGATCTCCTCCATGCCACAGTCTGATCTCCATGCCACAGTCTGATCACCTGCATGCCACCATCTGATCTCCTCCATGCTACAGTCTGATCTCCTCGATGCTACAGTCTGATCTCCTCCATGCCACCCCCACGAGGCAGTAATTAAAGCAAAAGGAGCCCCGACCAAGTATTAATTACAAATACAGTAAATAACATACTTTCCAGAAGGCCAACAATTCACTGAACATTTGATTGGTCTTATAAAGTATTCAGATTTTTTGGGTTTTTGTTAAATGTGAGCGAAAAACATAAAAATGAAAAGAAATAAACACTTGAAATATATCAGTCTGTGTGTGATGAATCTATATAATGTACTAGTTTCACTTTTTGTATTAAATTACTAAAATAAATCAATAATATTGTCATTTATTGAGATGCACCTGTGTCATTAGCTATCTGATCACCAAAATGGATGGGGAAAAGGAATGAATTATTCTGGGGTTAAATGCAACATTATATATGTAATGTGTAATAAGTGTCAAATTATGACCTTGTGTATGTCTGACCTTAAACTAAATCATATATTTATTGATTAATATTGGCTCAAGCGCAAAACTTGATGTTTCCGATTAACAGGTAAAAAGAGTTCTTTAGCATTTTTTCCCTTAAAGCTCATCATGTCCCACTGTCTTGTCTGTCTGAAGTCTTAGTTCATTCTCTGTGATTCTCCCATCAGCATTCTGATCTTGGCTGGTGAACATCTCTTTGATGATTACTTCAGCATCCATTGCAGGGTGGAGACGACCTTTTCTCTTTGACACCTGCAGCTGGATGAATGTTGTGAACTGGAGTGGGACAAAGAGGAGACATTACAAATCTATGTACAGGTACAGTATCACTATGAAATGTACTATAAATATAAATAGCTTAAATGGCAAAAGCCTACTTGAGCTAACTATGGACCCTCATAACATAAAAAACAAACAATGTAAAAGTATCCATCACCATTGCTGGGATACCATTAAATTAGTTCTGCTAAATCTGCCTTCTACAAAGCTGGACATTTTTGCACATGATCTTTGCAAACTTCACCACATATTTTCTTTTTCTCAATCCACCAGCTCTTCCTCAGTGCTGAAGATAATACCTTTTATGAGGACAAAGTTGAAAAAAATTTGCCAATACCTTTACCCCTAACCCACATCCTACACTACATACTCACATGTTTCTCCTTCTACATTTTTGGAATATATCAACAGAACAGATACTGCAAGTTATTTTATCCTATAATCTCACATCAAGTTCGGGATTTTTCTGTTTTTGTCATTCTTTCCTTTGCCCACCAGATGTCGCCAGTCTGATCCTTTGCCCTTTTTGATTTTCCTTATGTTTTTTTCTTTCTGCCTCTCTTTTGGATGTTAAGATAAAAAAAATTATTGAAAAAAAAAACTTTTGACTTGATGAGAAGTTTATCTCTGCACCTGGGTCCACCCACTCCCTTTGGGTCTTTGTTAAAGACAGTCATGAAATTAAATCATTACTCATTAATGAACAAACACACCATTTCCTCCTGTCCACCTGAACCAGCAAGGTGCCTGGTACTTTCACTCAACATTCAAGTATTTTACTATGCTGCATTATGTCCATCAGACATAAGCTGCATTCTAGGGTTAGGGTTAGGGTCTGATATTTTATCCATTTTGACAATCAGAAGACATACATTTTGAATATGACCATCATAAAAACAAGGTCAAAAACACAATAATATGCAACACCTCCTCTAGTAAAACTTCTCCATCCTGGTTAAGGTCCATAAAGCTGAATAGAGGATCTGGAATCTCTTCCAGCCAGACAAACAAGAAGCCTTCAGGAACGCCTTTTTGCAAATTCAATAACTCTAGTTCAAAAATCAACACTGCATCTGCTGGAACCACAGAACCTGTAACACACAAAAGGACAACACATTGTACTAGCACACAATTCAACTGTTTAAACTGCTGAATCTTAGAGGGGATTTGAAACACAAAGGCAGCTGAGACTGAGAACCAGCTAAGAAAGCGTCAGGGACCTTCATTTCGTCCATGTCCAAAGTGGGGGGGCACAATCACCTCCCTCTTCTCCCCCACACACATGCCCTTTAACCCTTGGTCCAGCCCTCAATGACCTCTGCTTGACCAAGAATCGCCTGTGCAGGTCTACCCAAGTCAGCACTGTAGAGAGAATTGGCTTCTGTTATCACACATGATTTATTGCTGCTTTTAGCATCAACTAGTTTTCACTTTATACACTCGCCAAACCGGCATATCATGGTAGGAGGAACGTTGGTGTAAGCTCTGTGTGTGTGTGTGTGTGTGTGTGTGTGTGTGTGTGTGTGTGTGTGTGTAAATTTGTAAGGAGGAGTTTTATACTGTATATGTCACAATGTTTTATATATATATATATATATATATATATATATATATATATATATATGACAATATGCAATGAAATATAATAGGAAGAAGTCACACAAATGAAGTAAACTACTTTTGGTAGAATCACTGATTAAGTGAATGCTGAATGCTAGGACTGTTATATCTTTGTGAGAGATTAATTACGATGAGTAAAGTTGGGTGCCGTCCAGCAGAGAGCAGTTGTAGTGGTAAGTGACGAGGTCATTAGCAGCACTGGTGCTGTTACACTGCAGGGGTTTGTGGGTAATCTGAATATCCACTGAGTCTTTTGGATTGTGGAAGTCAATGATGTGGAGGTCAAATATCAACACTGCTGAACCAGGAATAAGGTCACCTGAGAACAACACACACAGACACACACACACACACACACACACACACACACAAACCTACCATGAAATAATGTTTTCATTTCTGTAAAGCTGTTTTGAACTGAATTAAACGTATGTGTGTGTGTGTGTGTGTGTGTGTGTGTGTGTGTGTGTGTGTGTGTCACCTGTCCCGTTCTCTCCATAGGCGAGATGTGGAGGAACAATGATGTGTCTTTTTTCTCCCACACACACTCCATGCAATGCTTTATCCACTCCAGCGATCACATGACCCAAACCAACAAACGTGTTGTACGTACTTTTGCGCTGGTAGCTGAATATTTAGCACAACAGTATCTAATGTTTATTTACAGATCTCCACTTAAATTCACAAGAAAAACTTGTACATGAGAAATGTGCTTGAAGATTGCAGCTCATAAACAGATTAAACACTTAGGCTTGGGTTAAATCTCTCCCAGTGAAGCTGGACCTTTATTGTATTTTACCATCATGCAGAGCAGGGTGAGTTCCAGTATTCCCTTATTATTAACTATTATACCCTTAATATAATAAATGGTGATATATTAGAAACCAATCACTGTGGAGTTTTAAAAGCAATAACTCACTGAACATTAACAAGACAAATAAATTGCTTGTGAAAAGCCCAAGCACTCATTAACATACACTGAGCTTTAGCACTGAGGTTCAGAAGCTTAAAAATCTTCACTGGTTGCTGGTTTGGTAACTGCACTGCTCTCAGCCATAAAGAAAAGTGCACAACACATCTCTGTGATGCATCTCAGCTGAGCTTTCTGTCTAATTTAATCCAATCTGATCTGATCTAATGATGCCTGAAGAAGGTCTGGAGGATATACTGTATGATCTCCACACTGCACTAAACCCCACACTGCACTGATATCACACACCACACTTAAAACTAGTATTAAACTACACCCTGACCTAAAACACTACTATTCCCAAACTACACTATAACTGAGTGAACAATGAACTAGGTGACACACTGCACAACACTACAATTCACTAAAATCTACTTTTACTACTATTATCTACTATATTTTATTAAATTCTATTATATTAAACAAAACCCACAATGCAATACGCTGCAAAGTGTACTGGACTGAAACACCCAGTGACTCCACAATGCACTAAACTACACACAATGTACTCTAATAACCCCAGACCAAACTAATCCTCACACTGCACTACACATGTCTAATCTGTGTGTAGTCTTTTTCCCTTTTATTATTCTTATTATTGAAATTTCATATGGCTCTGGAACATTATTATAAAGAATTGCTCACCTAGAGTCAAACAGTGTTCCATCCTGGAATGTTCCATTGTAATGATAACGTATGAAGTCTCCCTTCTTTGACTTTCTTTTGCAGGGCTGAGGAACATAAAGAACCTCTACCTGTACATCATCTTTCACATTAAATACATCAATGAGCAGCGCATCAAACACCACCGTTGCATGAGCTGGCACCTTCACACCTAAAAACACAGACACACATGTAGACACACATATACACATTCATCAACAAACACTGACACCAGATGCAGCACTTTTTCACCTGAACGCCCAAACAAGCTAAAAACCTGAGTGCAAGAAAACACTGACTACCTAAACCCTGATGCACAAAATTTGTAATAATGAAGACCAATGCAATTCATGCATGTGAGTTTCATTAAAAAATTCTTGTTACATTTCATTGAAATCAGACAGGCCAAGATTTGCATTCAAATAAAAAGCTAAAAGTTTCAGTTTCCAGGCAACCATATGCAATGGTTAATTTAGAGAAGAGAACCTGGAGAGAGATAACATTATAGCCTGTACCTTTTGATCTAAGTAGGCATGGGAATCATAATGGTATAGAAGTTATAGAAGTGCGAGACCGCTCAGTGCTTTATACATCAGTAGTAACTACTGATTTTAGTGCTCTAAATATAGTCCAAGTAATATTTGTAATATGCCTTTTATTATATAGCTCAATATAACTCATAGTCTCAGTTAACATGATAATTCAGAACCAAATCCGGGGAGCAGGCAAGCAGACTAAACCAAACCAGGCTAGCTGCATCGAGTCCTCAATTAGAGTCCATATTAATATGCGCATAACTGTTTTATGAGCAAAATTTAGAAATCTATAGAAAGTTTGTTTTTGTAACTTACCTAAATTAGATAAAACTGAACGCAAAGCCAGTACTTTTGATCTAAAGATAGGACTGTTAAATAGTAAATCTCTCATGTCAAAAGCACAGATTACAAATGAAACTATTCCTGATGAGGGTTTTATTGTACCGTGTTTAACAGAAATGTGGAGTAAACTAAATGGATATCTAGGGTTAAATAAAGCGAGTCCTCCTGGAAACAGTTATATACACCAGTCCTGTCTAAATGGCAGAGGAGGCGGAGTCACATTTATTTAGAATAAGAATGTAGATGTCACACAAAAAAAAACTAAAAATAAATGTATCACATTCAAAATTGTTTACACAAACATAACATATGTAGCATCCAAAAACAAGTCTAGTCAGTCAATTGTATATTTATAATAATTCTGTAATCTTCTGTTTTCTTTGTAGAATTTACAGAATTAATTTTAAATCCACCTAATCTTTAGACAAATCATTAATTGTTGGTGACTTTTACATTCATTTTGATAATCAGGTCGACTACTTAAGAACAGCAGTGTCCATTTTAGATTCAGTAGAAATATAAATTGTAATGTTATAGAATCCATCATAGTGACACTAGCTGCCTTGTGTTCTCTTACACTGTCTCGTGTTGTCTTTGCACTTCACACCAGGTTGCACACATGCACTTTATGTGGCGATGACACTTACTAGTCCTTAACTCTGTGTTTTCTGTTTCTGTGACTGTTGCTGTATGTATGGGTTCTGGACGAACGTTGTTTCATTTCACTGTGTACTGCGTCAGATATATATATATAGTTCAAATGACAATAAAAGCTTCTTGACTTAACACACTCTTGATTTAAACTGTTAGCCTTCGCCACAGCTTTTGGGACTCACATGCCCTACCTAAATGTAAATGTTAACAGTTCCAGATAAAAGTGGGCTACAATTTAAATATCTTTAAAAAGAAGACACTTTGAGCTTTACTGTCTATTATTCAAAGTTAATATCAAAAAGATAATCAGTTATAGATGATGAAGTGCCATGGATATAAATTTCCTGCAGTAAACATTTATTTTTATTTCATATATAAATACATGAAATCAGTTCTGGAGCAATCCAGAAAAGTACTGGGTTGAAAGCCACATGCCTCATGAGTTTATATTTCAAATTTTAGCAATATTGTCATGACAATGAGATTCTTACAAACGTGTATCTGAGACTATGTCTGATCCTTTTTCCCCTGTTTGAGAAACACCTGCTAAACTCAGGTGTTTATTTATACTCTATTCATACAGTCTGCATATTAATGAGCTGCTGACCAGTAAAGGCTTTTGTTCTACTTGTTTGGATATTGATATTAAACTAATATTTATATTGATGTCCAGGTAGCAGACAAGCTCTTGTTTCACAGTCATGACCATTCATATTCACACACACACACACACACACACACACACACACACACACACACACACACACGTTTCAAGCATTTCTCTTATAAAACAAAAACAGGAATAAAACCTATAAAATCATATAAAACTGTAAAGGGAGATATATTGTATCTTACAGATGTAAAATAGGCTCAGATTTTCCATCCCCATGCAGATTTCCAATTCGCTGTTGTTACTCCTCCCCAAGAATATTTTTCACATCGCTGCTTTGTGCAAATCTCAGATAAAACAACTTATTTGACTATTCTTTTTTCTTTGTTTTCTTTTTTGGTAAACAAAGTCCAGTTAGCACGAGCTGGAAACAGCTGTTCAGAACTGAGAGCTGCATCACTTCCTGGGGTGTCACTGTGCATGTGCTCCTCTCTTCGGCCAGTAAGAGTTTGTAAAGAGTACTAAAATCAAGACTCCCCACGTGGGGAATAAAATCCTTTTATATATCATTAGAATCCTGCACTTATTGTCTACATTTTCCATCAATCATTTTGTTTCCACAATGCTACTGGCTGGAAATAAAAGGTTTGAAATGAAAGGTGATGCAGAACAGAACGTCACAACACCTGCCTATAGAGAGAAGACTTAAACCCAAGATACCGCCTCTTTTACTTTTTTTTTTTTTTGTGGTCTCATTTGTTTCCTAACACTATATTCTACCAGCCATATTTGTTTTTTTACAGGCAAGATGTCGTTTTTTATGCAAAAGTTATTCCGAAACATATACAAACAATACAACTCCCGAATTACTGTGACGTAAACAAAAGAATAACCATCTTAATTACAACACTATTGGTTGTTTGGAGTAAAAATGCTTTATGGCATGTTGTTCAGTGGAGCCTCATCTTTGATATTAAACTGGGATTAGCAGCAGTGGATGTGTTAGTGACTCGTTATTACAATCATAATGTAAGTACTGCATTTTGTTATGCATGTTGTTGTGTACTGCTTACACACATTCAGCAAATACATTTGTTATGCTTTTTCAATTGAAAAACGGTGATCTGAAATCGCTGCTTGAGTCTTAGAGCTTTAGAATGATGTATAGTTAGTCATGGTTACTCTTCTCCCTTTTTATTTAATCTATTGCTAAACATTAACACCTGAGAACACTGGGATATCGGTCACACGGGCACGGCACTGACGACTAAGAGGTTATAAATAATTTGGATTCAATTCAGAAAATATAGTCATAATTCCACATTTTAATGTTTTCTTTATATTATTACCTCATCTCCATTCAAATCTGCCTCAGTCATAGCATATGTACCTTTCCATGTTACCGTAACGGGTGAAATATGTTGTGGCTCATTTAAGAGCACAGCGTCATTTTGTGAACATACTGCATGTGTGCAAGACTGATGATTACATTTTTTGAGTTATCTTCTGATTAGGAAGTAACGCTGTTGCCAGGAGAATAAAGCATGAGATGTGGAACGCAAACTGTGTGTGTTTTGGTTGATTTCTGCAGCAGCTCGTGTTAGGCGAACTACAGTGAGGAAAATAAGTATTTGAACACGCTGCTATTTTGCAAGTTCTCCCACTTAGAAATCATGGAGGGTCTGAAATTGTCATCGTAGGTGCATGTCCACTGTGAGGACATAATCTAAAAAAGAAAATCCAGAAATCACAATATATGATTTTTTAACTATTTATTTGTATGATACAGCTGCAAATAAGTATTTGAACACCTGAGAAAGTCAATGGTAATATTTGGTACAGGAGCCTTTGTTTGCAATTACAGAGGTCAAACGTTTCCTGTAGTTTTTCACCAGGTTTGCACACACTGCAGGAGGGATTGTGGCCCATTCCTCCACACAGATCTTCTCTAGATCAGTCAGGTTTCTGGCCTGTCACTGAGAAACACAGAGTTTGAGCTCCTCAAAGATTCTCTATTGGTTTAGGTCTGGAGACTGGCTAGGCCACGCCAGAACCTTGATATGCTTCTTACAGAGCCACTCCTTGGTTATCCTGGCTGTGTGCTTCGGGTCATTGTCATGTTGGAAGACCCAGCCTCGACCCATCTTCAATGCTCTAACTGAGGGAAGGAGGTTGTTCCCCAAAATCTCGCAATACATGGCCCGTCATCCTCTCCTTAATACAGTGCAGTCGCCCTGTCCCATGTGCAGAAAAACACCCCAAAGCATGATGGGGGTTTAAGCAGGGGAACCTTCCGTGCCATGCATGATTTCAAACCATGACGTCTTAGTGTATTACCAACAGTTACCTTGGAAACGGTGGTCCCAGCTCTTTGCAGGTCATTAAACAGCTCCTCCCGTGTAGTTCTGGGCTGATTTCTCACCTTACTTAGGATCATTGAGACCCCACGAGGCGAGAGGTTGTGGAGGTAGTGGAGGTTGACATTTTAAAGGCAGACTAACAGGTCTTTGAGGGTCAGAGTTCTAGCTGATAGACAGGTGTTCAAATACTTGTTTGCAGCTGTATCATACAAATAAATAGTTTAAAAATCATATATAGTGATTTTTTTTTTTTTTTTTTTAGATTATGTCTCTCACAGTTGCCATGCACCTACGATGACAATTTCAGACCCCTCCATGATTCCTAGGTGGGAGAACTTGCAAAATAGCAGCAATGTTCATTTACTTATTTTCCTCACTGTATCCCTTGACCCTGATTCAACACGTTACATTGTGTTATGCACATTCACTTTAATTACTGTAGCCAGTTTTCAATAATCTCACAGAGTTATCAACATTGAGTGGATCACCATCTGAACCCATAAAGTTTGATTCAAAATTAACTAGTAATAGAAGCTCCACACTAACACACTAGTAATAAGTAGCAACAATGATTTTAAATTTTTCAATAATAAAATTGTAAATATTCAAAAATCTATTATTTTTAAAACAGATTAATATATAAGCCTCTAGATAACAATATAATTATAACAGATAACAGCAATTCTAGTGGTTTACTCCTACTGAACAGGGATCATGGATATAGAGTATTTCGGTGAACTGGGATATTTAAAAGCTGTCGTCCCCTCACTCTCATGTGTTCGCTGCGTTAGTCTGTGTCAGGGATCCTCCTGCCACGCCTTCCTCCGAGGCTCTTTCTCAGTCTCTCCTGGCGCTAATCAACGACACCTGTTCCACATTACCTGCCCCCTTTATAAGTTCTGACCTCACTCACTGTCGGATCTACTTAGTCATGCTTAGTGATATAACGGATTCCAGACCACCAGCATTCCCCGCTGGTTCATGCTTCTTGTTCCCAGTCACAGGATTATACTCGTTTTACGGATTATACCTGCCTCACAGATTGTATTCGCTGTATGGAGTGTACTTGCGTTACGGATCATACCCGCTCCACAAATTATACCCGCTTTCAGGATTATCCCCGTTTTACAGTTAGTAACTCTCCCGGACTCTGGTTTAGTTTCTGGATTTCAATAAACAATGATTGATTTACTCCTGTTTCCTACATGTGGTCACTGCCCTGACAGTGTGACTGTGTTAATGTCAACAGTCTGCTACACTGACTACAGTTTGCATCTGATCTCCATCACTGCACCACAACATTTATCTGTAATAAATGGACATTTGGTGGCACCCAGATGAGGATGATCCCTCTTGAGTTAACCCTAACCCTAGGTTCCTCTCAAGGTTTTCTCAGGAAATTTTTCCTTCACCACAGTCACAGTTACACTTATAAAGAACATCGTATTCATTTTTATCACCACCTTATCTGTGTGAAGCTGTTTTGGGACAATGTTCATTGTTAAATGTGCAATACAAATAAAAATAAATTGAATTAATGAGGATAAAAACATAACTGGTGAAACACGCAGCGAGTCACCAATCAGGATCGAGCGCACGCTCTGTTTTACACATGTTCTGATCGGCGCTCGGTGAATCTACTGATCACCAACATACAGTTCAGCATCAGTTCAACATCAAGCAGAACATTTAGAGAGGAATAAATGATAAAGAAACTCCAGACTTGAACTCACCACCACACACGTGGTTTTATTTGTCTGATTGTTTTCACTAAAATTAAGGTTTTGGGTTCATGATAATTCTAATAGAAATCAATCAGTGTTTAAATTATTTATATAATTTTATTAATAGATCAGTGTGCTGAGAGTCACATTCAAGTCTTTACACATTAACTGAGTTGATTAAGTGAAGAGTCTTGTGATTTAAAAAAAATCATAGTACTTTGGATACTTAAGTACGTTTAAAGGGAAATACTTTTGTACTATTACTCACACACATTATTGTCTTATTTTACTGAGTTTATCTCTACTTTAACTCAACTACATCGTTTGTTTCCTTCATCCAACACTTTTTAAAACTTCAACGAATTTCCTGGTTAATCAACTGCACTTTTGCACATTTTTTACATACACTTGTTTTTTAAAGAACTATTCAT
Organism: Silurus meridionalis; assembly: GCF_014805685.1. NCBI lineage: Eukaryota > Metazoa > Chordata > Actinopteri > Siluriformes > Siluridae > Silurus > Silurus meridionalis. Next base: position 33,015 of record NC_060905.1, on the reverse strand, counting down.
CAGTGTACTTAAACTACCCACAAGGTGAATGTGTGTGTGTGTGTGTGTGTGTGTGTGTGTGTGTGTGTGTGTGTGTGTGTGTGTGTGTGTGTGTGTGTGTGTATACCATATCCTTTCTCCCCGTAGGCTAAAAATGGTGGAATGATGATGGAGCGTTTCTCTCCAACACACATTCCCATTAGCCCCTGGACCATGCCTCTCATCAGGTGATCTTCATCCACGTACGTGTCATATGTGACATTTTGTCCATAACTGTGAGAGAGAGAGTAAACCTGTGCAGTATCGCTTTTATTTTATTGTCTCTTAATAATGTAGCATTCAAACCTGGACTCGAAGGTTGTGCCATTGATCAGTGAGCCATTATACAGATAGCGCACAAAATCACCATGCTGCACGGAGCGGCGACAAGACAATGGCTTTAAGAGCAGACGAGTGTCTACAACATCATCTTTATTCCACACGTCCAACAACACAACATCAAACACCAGAGTTGCATCTGAAGGAATCACTGTACCTGATAAAGTAGAGACAGAGACAGAGACAGAGAGATGTGTGGACAATGTGATTTTAAAATATTAACTTCTAATGTAGAGTGCAATAATCAGAATGATGTGGTTATGATCTCATTCTTTCCTGAACTCCATCTGAGGAAGATTTACACTCTACTTAAGCTACACCTCGGACAGTGATACAGTGAGCTAACGTGTTTTGGGTTTGATTTTACCAGCTCCGGAGATGCCATATCCAAGGTGAGGGGGGATGGTGATCTTCCTTCTCTCATTCACACACATACCCATCACTCCTCTGTCCAAGCCTGGAATCACCTTACTGTCCACACCCACCAGTCCAACAAATGCCTTGCCTTTATTCTCACTTTGAAACAGACAGATATTAAACATATTAAAGAAAAAAAACATTTATGACTCAGAATATCATCAGTCTAAACCCCCAGAAAAACAATTAAAAAGCAATTTTTCCCCTAGTGCTAATTTAATAATCTCTGGAAGAGGTCGGTCTTTAGACATTTAAAGACTGGTAGTCTCAGCTGTTCAGACACCAAGTGGAAGTTTTTTCCACCACCTTGGTGCAAGAAGAGTCTGGAATCATGTCTTCCTTGTACTAGGAGAAATGTGGTAGCCAGTGCAGTCTTCTTTGCTGCAGTATGCTGGGGAGGAAGCTCTAGGTTTAGAGATGCAAAAAAGAAGAAAGCTGGCTGCTTACCAGACAGTTTTACAATGAGAAAAAAGAGGGGACTCTGTAAACTCACAGCCATTCTGGACAATAAACTGCATCTCCTCCATAATCTTCTAATCAAACAGCAGAGCTCCTTTAGCAGAAGACTCAACCCTAACCCTAACCCTAGCTCGGCTTGGGGTGAATTAGTGTGACAGTGTAAACATGATGAAAGTAAAAAGTGTATGTAGAGCTGCAACAACTACTCAATACTAATCAATAATTAAATTATCGTAATTAATGAAATTAATGTATAATTCATGAAATTTGTTAACAAATGCTGTTATTGATTTGTTGGGCTGCTAAAGCTGGTAAGATGGTTAGATAATAGAGCTTTTTAAACATGATTAACTGCACCTTTACTACATTCACATGCTTGTTTATAATGTTTGTTAATTTATGCATATATATTTTAATTATTATGCAAAATGTAATTAATTATATATTCTAGATGCTTATTGGCCCAAAAACCAGTACACAGAAGCTCCAGCATTTTAACCTGCATTAAGAAGGATGTTCTGTAACCACTAGTTCCACAGTAAAAGACCTGGGAGTTATTTTAGAGCAACTTATCTTACAAATATCACATCAACCAAGTTACAAAAACAGCTTCTTTCACCTTAGAAATATTTCTAAGTTAAGAAACATGTTGTCTATATCTGATGCAGAGAAGCTCGTCCATGCATTCATGACCTCCAGAATAGACTACTGTAATGCATTACTAGGTGGATGTCCTGCGTCATTAATAAACAAGCTTCAGTTTGTCCAGAATGCAGCAGTCAGAGTTCTCACAAGGTCATTAAAATATGATCATATAACCCCAATCTTCTCATCCCTACACTGGCTTCCTGTTAAGTTTCAAATCCACTACAAACTACTGCTACTCACTTATAAAACACTAAATGGTTTATCTCCATGTATCTCCAGTCTTCTAACACGCTACAATCCGTCACGCTCCCTGAGATCTCAACACTCTGGACTTCTAGTAGTTCCTAGAATAGCAAAGTCCACTAAAGGCTCCAGCTCCAGTCACGTTCCACCTCATGAAGATTATGAAGCTTTAAAGAAGTAGATGCCTCCAAACGTCCCGAACCATCTAGAGACGTACCAGTGCCAATTGGATCCCACTTCATGTGGAGTTTGGACACTGGACCTCCTGGAGTGTTTAAAGGCTCTGGCATGGAGAAGCTGATGCTGGATCTGTGATGATCACAAATGTTGTGCTATTTTATGAGTTGTTCAGTAGCTCCTGGTTTTATAACCATAATGACTGTAAAAGACTGTAGAAAGAACATCACTTATAATCACACACTCCAGTGCTCATGTTAGTTCTCACTCTCCAGTGTTCTGTACAGTCATAAGAGTAGGAAACACAAAGTGGAAGATTTTAAGACCTCTGTTTTTCATGAATACCAAAGACAAGCACAGAAAGAAAGTAAATTTGTTGAGAAATAAAACTATTGTACCTCTGTACAGTAAAGAGACTGTAAAGAGACTATGGTTGCTCTTTCTAAAGAATGCATTTTTTATGTCTCCGAAACATGTAGTGATGATCTGGTAGAGGAACTCAATTTCCTTAAATCATGTCAAATTCAAATTTTATTTGTCACATACATATTCATACAGAGTATGACATAGTGAAATGCTTTTTTTTAGGACTGTCCAACTTGTAAACATGAAAGAAATACAATGTAATATGAAAAAATAACTACTAAAGTAAATAAAATAAGTATAAAAGTATATTAAAATATAATCTGATTCAGTATAAGAATTTATTTATATATATATATATATATATATATATATATATATATATATATATATACACGGTACACCTTCTCATTCAAAGAGTTTTCTTTATTTTCATGACTATGAAAAATTATAGATTCACACTGAAGGCATCAAAACTATGAATTAACGCGTGGAAATATATATGGAATTATATACATAACAAAAAAGTGTGAAACAACTGAAAAATGTCATATTGTAGGTTCTTCAAAGTAGCCACCTTTTGCTTTGATTACTGCTTTGCACACTCTTGGCATTCTCTTGATGAGCTTCAAGAGGTAGTCACCTGAAATGGTCTTCCAACAGTTTTGAAGGAGTTCCCTGAGAGATGCTTGGAACTTGTTGGCCCTTTTGCCTTCACTCTGCAGTCCAGCTCACCCCTAAACCATCTCGATGCATCTGGTGCAGCACCCCATCACTCTCCTTCTTGGTCAAATAGCCCTTGATGCCTTCAGTGTGACTCTACAATTTCCATAGTCATGAAAATAAAGAAAACTCTTTGAATGAGAAGGTGTGTCCAAACTTTTGGTCTGTACTGTATATATATATATATATATATATATATATATATATATATATATATATATATATATATATATATACCCACTCTATTAATGGACATGGGTTTTCTTACCACTGCTATGCTGATGAAAGTTAACTCATCTTTTTTTTCCCTTCCTTAGATACCACAGCTTCCACTTGGGTTTCGACATGCTTAACAGACATATCTTCATGGATCATCCCAGAGATCTCCGAATAACTCTTCATGACTCTCTGCTCTCCCCTTCAGCCACTGCTCGTAACCTCGTGGGTAACTATGGACAATCAACTGTCCTTCTCCTCACATGTTGCTAATGTGGCTCAATCTTGTCATTTTCTTCTCTACAACATCTGGAGGAATGTAACCATTTCTGTCCACACAGGCTGCCCAGGTGCTTGTTCAGTTTCTTGGCATTACAAGACTGGACTACTGCAACTGTCTCTCACAGACCACAGATGTAGACTAGTTTATGAAACTCACAATGAGCATGCAGAAGGCAACACGAATCTTGGGATTAACATGGATGAGACAGAAGGAATAATTGATGTAAACATGACTGAGAACAGAGGCATTCCCGATCATCATCATCTTACATTATTATGATATGAGGTTCAGTTACAACTGTGTGGTAACAGTTTGGGGCGCACAGAGGAGGCCCTGTTGAGCCGTGTAACGTTGCTTCCTGTTGTTGATTTGATTGCTGGGAATTTTGTGTTTGCATTGGCATTAAAATTTTTTAAAATATTGTTTTCATTTCCAGTATTCTCTACTTTCCGTTGGCTCCATTTCTTCTCTTTTTTCTTTTGGAAGAACGCTTTATTCCCTGTTTGAGGGTTTGAAAGCAGTGAGTGGAGGACATTCCCATCAGAACTACCAACACACACTACAATAACCACATTAAGGTACGTAATTTGCTATGGCGAACATCCAGCTCATTCAGTGTGTGAAGTGTGACATGTTTAGTCATTCTTTCTCTGTTGTTAGCGATAATTTTATCTGTGAGAAGTGTAAGCTAGTTTGCTATTTGAAATAGCAGGTCAGCTTAAGGTTTTAGGAAAGCACAGGTTCGCAAAGATTTTTCACGTAGTTTTTCACGTAGGCGTTAATGATATACGCCTTTGACAGTCAGAGGTTACTAAGAGTAATATTATAGAGGTGTGTAAATTAGCAAAGGCAATGTTTGATGCAGTAACGTGCTCTGGCCCCATCCCACTGTGGCGTGATGATGTTGCATACAGCAGATTATGGTCGCTGAACTGCTGGATGTCCGTGTGGTGCTCCAAAAACAATGTGGGCTTCATTAATAATTGGAGCAATTTTGAGGGCAAGGCTGGCTTGTTAGGGCGGGACGTCATCACTCAGAATCCACCTATTGAGACTGTGTCTGTCCCCTGAGCAAAACCAAAATATAGAAATTCTCAGTAAGTCTGTTTAAGTAACCTCATTAACATTAAATTAAACAGGACTGAATGCACATCAGCACCTCTGATCTAAGGATGAGATTGTTGAATATCAGATCTCTCTCACCTCAAAAACGCTGACTATAAACCTAATTATTACCGACCAGTAGTTTAATATGATGTGTTGAACAGAAATGTGGATTAAACCGAATGAATATGTAGCATCAAATGAAGCTAGTCCTCCTGGATATAGTTACATACACCAACCCCTTCTAAATGGCAGAGGAGGCGGAGTCACAGCTATTTATAATAATAATCTAAGAGTTACACAAAAAACTAAACACAAAATTTGTAAACCAAAATTTGAAGTTTTTTAAACCAACATAAAATATTTAATGTCCAAAAGCAGGTCCAGTCAGTCAATTCCATCAATTATTATTTATAGACCCTCAGGGGCCCGACTCTACTTTTTTCAGGGATTTTGCAGATTTCATTAGAAATTTAGCTACTTCTTTACACAAAGCATTAATTGTTGGTGACTTTAAAATTCATTTTAACACTCCTTAAGAGCAACAGTTGTGTCCATTCTATATTCAGTTGGAATTAATCAGAATGTTATAGGAGCCACTCATAGTGAAGACACACTCTCGATTTATTATTAACATTTAAATTTAAATGACAAATAGTCATAATTCCACAGTCTGAAGTTATTTCAGATCATTATCTTATCTCTTTTCAAATCTGCCTCAGTCACTTCATTACTACCTCACCATGTTACCGTGTTAAGCGTACTTTCACGTCAGCTACAGCAGCGCGTTTTATCAATAATCTTCCGGAAATGTTGATATTAAATAGATCTCCGTCAGACCCTGCAGAGCTCGACTGGGCCACTGAACATCTAGAATCAACATTCCGTTACACTCTAGATGATGGAGCTCCCCTTAAGACCAAAATGATCAGAGAGAAAAAATCATCACAGTGGTATAATGATCATACACGCACCTTAAAACAGACCACTCAGAAATTAGAACTTAAATGGAGTCAAACAAAATGAACAGTATTTCAAATAGCATGGAAGGAGAATCTCCTGAGTTCTAGAAAATCTCTTAGTGCTGCTGATCAGCATATTTCTCCTCCCTCATAGAAAATAATTCTGTACTGCAGCAACATGAACATGGAATAAAAGCACTGCACTCACATGCACACCATCAATAGGTAGTAATGATTTCATCAACATTTTAAAAATAAAGTTGAAAACATCAGGCAAGAAATCCAGACGGTTAATATAAATCCAAATTATTTTATAAATAACCCTGTAGACAGCAGTGTCATTATAGTAGACCATCAATTACAAAGCTTCACTCCTATTCAAGTGAACGACTTCATTTCATTTATTTCCTCATCAAAATCATCAACCTGCATTCTCGATCCCTCACCTACAAGTTTCCTCAAACAGATCATTCCAGAGGAAATTAAACCTGTTTTAAAATAATAAACTCTTCCATTAGCACTGGTTTTGTACCTAAATCCCTCAAACTGGCAGTTATCCACCCCCTTATTAAGAAACCTGACCTTCACCCTGTCAGCTGTCCAACTACAGTCCAATATCAAACCTCCCCTTTATCTCCAAGATTCTAGAAAAGGTTGTAGCACAGCAGTTCTGCTCACATCTACTGAGGAATAACATTTATGAAATGTATCAGTCAGGATTTCGGCCTCATCATAGCACAGAGACGGCGCTAGTTAAGGTGGTAAATGACTGTTATTGGCCTCGGATCAGGGTTTTGTCTCTTTACTTGTTTTGCTCGACCTCAGTGCAGCTTTTCACACCATTGATCATCATCTCCTGCTTGCTGAACTTGAGAACGTTGTTGGAATAAAGGGAACAGCTCTGAGGTAAAGTTTGGTGTTCCACAAGGATCTGTATTAGGCCCACTGCTTTTCTCTTTATATCTGCTGCCTCTTGGTGAAATCATTCATAAACATGGGATTCGCTTCCATTGCTATGCTGATGATACACAGCTGTATATTTCAGCAAAGCCAGATGAGAGAGATCAGCTTAACAATGTTGAGAAGTGTGTAAAGGACATTAGACAGTGGATGCTTAATAACTTCCTTCTGCTCAACTCAGATAAGACAGAAGTTCTTTTACTAGGACCACATGCAGCTATAAGTAAACTTTCAGATTACGTAGCATCTCTGGATGGTGTTTCTGTTTCAGTGTGTACAGCAGTCAAAGACCTTGGTGTGATTATTGACCCGAGTCTTTCCTTTGAGTCTCACATGAATAATATCACCAGGATCTCCTTCTTTAACCTTAGAAATATTGCTAAAATTAGAAATATGATGTCGTTACAGGATGCGAAAAACTAGTTGATGTTTTTGTAACATCTAGATTAGACTACTGTAACGCTTTACAGTCTGGGTGTTGGAGTAAGTGCAGAAATAAGCTTCAGTTAGTTCAGAATGCAGCAGCAAGAGTCCTCACTAGATCTAGAAAATATGAGCACATCAGCCCTGTTTTAATCATCTACACTGCTCCCAATTCCATCTCACACTGATTATAAAATATTACTACTGACGTATAAAGCACTTAACGCTCTCACGCCACAGCATCTGAGTGAACTTCTGTACCAGGATGATCCTCCACACCTACTTAGATCAAAAGGTGCAGGCTATTTGTTGGTTCCTCAAATAATGAAGACTACAGCAGGGGCAGATCTTTCTCTTATAAACCCCACAGTTATGGAACAACCTTCCAATCAGTGTTCGGGACTCAGACACAGTCTCAGTGTTCAAGTCGAGGCTGAACACATATTTATTTAGTGGAGTCTTTAGTCAGTAGGTGTTTGTGAGGTAAAGGAGCAGATCTGGAGGGATCATGGATATGGAGTGTTTGGTGAACTGGGATATTTAGATTCTGTTGTCTCCTCACTCTCACACGTTCACTCAGGTTTGTTGATGGTGGTGTGGTGGGTCGTCTCTTATCCCAGAGATCCTCATATCTGGGTTTCCTTCTGCTTCTCCCTTTTAGTTCTGCTGCTACAGTGAATCTCACCAGATTCCAAACTGCACAGTGACATTAACTTTCATACAACAATCAGGAGACTTAATAATCCATATCCTTCTCTTCCTGTCACCCCTCTTCCCCTCATCTTATCATCCCTACATTGGCTTCCTGTTAAGTTTCGAATAGACTACAAACTATTACTCCTCACTTATAAAGCACTAAATGGTTTGGCTCCCATATATCTATCCAGTCTTTTAACACGCTACAATCCGCCACGCTCCCTGAGATCTCAAAACTCTGGGCTTCTAGTAGTTCCTAGAATAGCAAAGTCCACTAAAGGTGGTAGAGCATTTTCACATTTAGCTCCTAAACTCTGGAATAGTCTTCCTGACGGTGTTCGGGGCTCAGACACACTCTCCCAGTTTAAGTGCAGATTTAAAACATATCTTTTTAGCAAAGCCTACACATAACATACGTCTCACATCATAACCTTGTGCTCCAGAACATCTGATCACATGCACATTATCAACTTGTGCTGTTAATATCATGAACAGCAGCTACGCTAATTCCTCTCCACTGCTTCTCTTTCTCTCCCCATCCCGAGACACCCTGAGGTTTGGCCAGCTCCAGTCACCTCCCACCTCGTGATGATTACGGACCTTTGAAGAAGTAGATGCCGAACTCACAAACATCCCGAACCATCTAGAGACGTACCAGTGCCATTTGGATCCCGCTACATGTGTGGAGTTTTGACATTGGACCTCCTGGAGTGTTTAAAGGCTCTGGCATGGAGAAGCTGATGCTGGATCTGTGGTGATCACAAATGCTGAGCTCATAAAACTCGGAGCTACTAACCATATAGACTGTTTAAGACTGCAGAAAGAACATCACTTATAATCTTATACTCCAGTAATCATGTTAGTTCTCACTGTCCAGTGTTCTGTATTGTTGAAAGATTTATGATCAAACTCTTGATGTCACCCAGATGAGGATGGGTTCCCTTTTTGAGTCTGGTTCCTCTCAAGGTTTCTTCCTCATAACATCTAAGGGAGTTTTTCCTTGCCACAGTCGCCACGGCTTGCTCATCAGGGACAAATTCACACCATTCACCATCACTGTTGATTTGTGTAAAGCTGCTTTGAGACAATGTCTGTTGTGAAAAGCGCTATACAAATAAACTTGACTTGACTTGACTCTCTCTCTCTCTCTCTCTCTCTCTCTCTCTCTCTGTCGTCAAGTTAAACATGCTCCTGAGGTTCCAGTGATCACTGTTCCTGCTCCTCCTTCCTCCTCGGATCTTCCCACTTCTTCCTGGTCTGCCTCTGGATGATGTTCTCTTCGATTGGAGGCGACTCTGTGCAGCTGGTGATGTTCCTCATCAATGCCCTGGAGATCCATAAAATTACGGACTAAGAACAGAAGCTTTAAGGATGGATTTGGACTGTAGTTAAAGTCAACAGTCTGCTACACTGACTCAGGACTACAGTTTGCTCTGATCTCCATCACTGCACCTCAACATCGTTTATCTGTAATAAATGGACATTTGGTGGAACCCAGATGAGGATGAGGTTCCCTCTTGAGTCTGGTTCCTCTCAAGGTTTCTTCCTTCTGCATCTCAGGGAGTTTTTCCTTCACCACAGTCTCCACCGACTTGTTCATCAGGGACAAACTTACACTTATAAAGAACATCTACATTTTTATCACCACATTATCAGTGTAAAGCTGCTCTGAGACCATGTATATTATTAAAAGTTCAATACAAATAAACATGAATTGAATTACCAGTGTGACACCAAAACAGGTAGTAATAATGACTACTTTTTACTTTAGTACATGTCAGAGCTCAAACTTCTTTACTTGAGTAAAAAATTACCGTCAGAACTTCAGAATTTTTACCAAAGTCTTTTAAAACATGAATATCTGAGTGAGGGATGTGTGTATTAGAGGTTAAATAGTTTCCAAATGTACCAGTGTAGATTTATTCATTTTATTATTATAGACTCAAAGCACTTTGTACATTCCTCTGGATAACGGCGTCTGCTAAATAAATGTAAATGTAAATAAGATACACTGGAACAGGATCATTTAACATACATTTGATTGTTAGAATAAAAAAAAGCAGTATGACATTAACATTAATATGTACTTCTGTGATTTAACTTTATTAATGATCTCCACACACCTGGAGTCGAAGATCCTCCCGTCCGGAAACGACCCGGTGTAGTGGTACCGAACATAATCCCCAGGCTGAACCTCTCTGCCGCAGCGGCTCGGTAACGAGTAGCGATCAATAAGCAGCTCCGCACTGGGACCGGGGTTAGGCATCGCGCATGCGCAGTACGCACACAGTACACACAGCGCCACATTTACATCCATCTCTCTCGCGCTCGCTCGCTCGCTCGCTCAAACACACACACACACACACACCTAAACAATACAGATAGCCTTACTGACTTTTTCTCTGTTTGTAGAAGTGTTTCAGGGCATTCTCTCTGAAGAGAGAGAGAGAGAGAGAGAGAGAGAGAGAGAGAGAGAGATCGGGTGTATCTCCAATCTGCAGTGAAAGAGATTCGGTAGTTCAGAAACAAAACATCTGCACACGCACTCGACTAAAATGAACTAAGGAGAACGGATAATAACAGCTGTAACACGGGCACAGCTGGAAACCTCCCCCAGGTCCTAAAACACACACACACGGTTTATGCAGGACAGAGCGGAGGAGAATACACTTCACTGTAATGGATTGTAAGTGACCGACTTCCAGCTCAACCTTGGGGTTTCAACACAAATGCCTCTAAGTCCATATAAAATAGACTGAAGTTTCTTAAAAAATCTTCCACACCAGGGTTTAAGGACTTTTTTTTATGATGATCGAATAACTGATTTCTTAAATTGATCTTTTTCCAAATATTTAGAGAGTACAGTAAAACTTTTCTTACGGCTTCTCACATTAGGGGGCGCCACAGCGGATCATCCGCATGTTTGATTTGGCACGTTTTATGCTGGATGCCCTTCCTAACGCAACCCTCCCTATTTATCCGGGCTTGGGGCCGGCACTAAGAGTGGCTGGGGTTGGTTCCCTGACCGGGGACCGAACCCGGGCCACAGCGGTGAGAGCGCCGCATCATAACCACTAGACCACCAGGGGACCTAGAGTGCAGTAAAAAGTAAAAAAAAATATATATGTTTTAAAAGAGACTGAAATGTTACAGTTATGTGCATGTAGATTCCTCATATCTCTAATTCCAGTTTCTATTGTGCATCAGCTCCATCATCATGTCTGATTGTTGTGTACACATGCAGACTTGTTTTACTTTAAACACAAGACGTTTTGAATGCCAGAGATGAAAATGTGAATTTGTAGTTACTATTTGTCATTTTAATGTTTTTAAAGTTGGGGTGTAAATAATCAAAAAGTTTCTTTTGAACACATTCAGGTTACAAATCATATCTATTTTCCATAAAAAGTGTGTAGAAAATGAAGTGTTGTAATATTTGTAAAGATTGTAATAGTGCCATGATTGAATAGAACATCTGTGTGTGTTCATAGATTTCTATCAAAATCCAGTGCTCGTGATTAAGATTATTAATGTGATTTGTGCACTAGTGAAAAGTTTGTTGTATTTAAATGCAGTTATCCAGGAGGCTAATCAAGTTTATTTAAGTTATTAATCATTTCCACTGCTCTATGATTGACACTTTGTGAACTAAAGACCTAGTCTGGTGCTGTTGGAACCCAGCGCTTGATTGACCATATGATTATGAGAACCAGGTCAGATGCAGCCAGTGATGTTCCTTTCACTTCTTTACCCTGGTGTTCATTGTGTAGGTGATCATTTACACACTAAACTTAGTATTTGGTTTTATGTACAGTGAGAATTAATTGTCTTTAAACTGATCAGTGTTTTGGTTCCTGGACTGCTGTGGATTTGCTGGACATTGCTGTAGCTGCTTCACTATTACCTCGCATATTTGAGCCCTGGACACATTAGCTCGTGAGCACGGTGCAGATTCTGTCTCCATCTGCCCTACATATCTCGCATGATGTGCGGGCTTTAGGACCCAGACAGAGTTGTACCCGTGCACCTCAAAACTTTTAAAATTCCTTTTTCCAACTATTTCCACTCCCTCAGGCGCGCGCGCGCAAAGGCTACGTGCGTGTAGACATGTCGACGCTCTCGCACTGTGGATAAAGACGCGCACGAGCCATTTGAACGGTGAGAAGGCGTGAATATGGCTGCTGTGCGCGTGTTTCTGTGCGCGGTTGTGCTCGTGCCTGCGGTTCGATGTCAGTATGAGCAGTATAGTGCAGAGAATTTTCCGCACGCGGATCTGATGCCGCTGGACTCGGCGTATGGGTTTGCACTGGAGCGGTACGGCGCGCGAGACTGGGGAGAGAGCGTGCGCTATTTAGAACTGAGTCTGCGCCTCCACCGACTACTGAAGGAGAGTGAAGCGCAGTGCAGTCGCGCGTGCACCGGGGAAAACCTGCACGATAACGACACGGGAACGAGCACGAGCCTGGGAGTGATCAAACACATGCTCACGCGCGCAGCGTGCCTGAGAAAGTGTAAAGCGGACATGCCCGTGTTTTCTAAAAAATACCCGAAACCAGAAACTCTGGAGGCCTTTAGCACGAGGACACCGTACCGTTATTTACAATTCGCTTATTATCAGGTACCACCCCACACACACACACACACACACACCCCACAACTGTAGAAACTCAGCCGGATGTGACGTTGAACAGAGCGGCAGTATGATGTATTATTAAAGAGAAAATCTGAACGTTTATAAATAGAAGAGTTTGGAGCGCGTGTTTCAGTTAGAAAACTCTACGATACATTTGCTCTACAAACAAATTTACTTGTGTGTTTATACGCACGCGCACTGCGGTGTTCTATCTCAAATCGCGCACGACTTGTAGATGAAAAGTAACGTGTCAATCCCCGCAGTGTGCCCCCTGTAGGCCTGGAGTGAGGGGTGTGTTTTAATGCCACGTCCACATGTACACTTCCACACACACACACACACCGCTCCATGTTCAAAAGTGTAAACTCAGTGTGATGTTGAATCATTCATTCTTCAACAAAAAGCTTCAATTCAGGGGAGAAAGTGTAATCACTGCCCAAGGATGTTGATAATAATATCAATTTTTCAGTTTTATTAGAAATTGTATTTGTCCTGTACCAGAACGATTTGCAAAAAATTATATAATTTGTATAATGTAATAATTTAATTTGTATATAATTATTGCTTTTTGACATCACATTTTATCTGGTTTAATTATATGTATTAATAAATAATTAGTATTTTGCATAATAGTTGTGTAAAGATTAAATGTTTTGTAAAAACTTTATCTGAATTTTCGGATTTCTCATCAGTGCTGTAACATATAATTAATTTTCTCTATCAATAGAGTTTATAATTTTATATATTTAAAATGAATTCAACGTCTCGATTCTTTTGTGTGTATGTGTGTAGATGAATAATCTGGAAAAAGCTGTATCAGCAGCACACACTTATCTTCAGCGTAACCCGAGGGACCCACTTATCTCCAAAAACATCAATTTTTATAAAAGTCTGTTTGATATTGAAGAGTACTTATTGGACCAGGAGGAAAAAAAACATCAGGTAATATGCACACTTAATACACAACTACTCACAACTACTTGTTTCTTAGACTGTTACAGCAAGAGGCACAGTATTCCTCTGCCTGATGCCTGTACAAGGTTATGGTTTTGATGGCCATTCTGTGTGCATCGAGTCTGTACTTTATCAGGTTTTTGTGATTTTGTTAAGTCATATGTGATCTACTAATCTGTCTGTCTCTTTTCTTGTCTGTTTTTCATTGTCTTTCTGTCAGACACTCTTTCTGAAAGCAGTGCTGTTGTATAACGCGGGGGACTTCAGCAGGTCGGTGACGATGATGGAGGAAGTGTGTGTGGAGTATTTACGTGTGTATGATGAGTGTCTTTCAGCATGTGAGGGATCATATGAGGTACAAGAGGTCAAAGACTTTTACCACACGCTTGCAGGTTTGTAACAGACGTGTGTGTGTGTGTGTGTGTGTGTGTGTGTGTGTGTGTGTGTGTGTGTGTGTGTGTGTGAATTTTATTTATATATATATATATATATATATATATATATATATATATATATATATACATACATACAGGTGCATCTCAATAAATTAGAATAACTTTAAAAAGTTGATTTTTATTTTAGTAATTTCATGGTTTTTCATAATTTGATATATTTCAAGTGTTTATTTCTTTTAATTGTGAGGATTTTGGCTCACAGCTGCTGATGAAAACCCAAAATTCAGTATCAGAAAATGAGAATATTGTGAAAAAGTTGAATATCGGAGACTCGTGATGTCTCACTAATCAGCTCATTAAATCCAAACACCTGCTCAGGTTTCCTGAGTCTTTAAATGGTTCAGGCTCCACAATCATGGGGGAAAACTGCTGACTTGACAATTGTGCAGAAGACGATCACTGACACCCTGCACATGGAGAATGAGACACAGAAGGTCACAGTGGCTCTGGATAAGGGCTAAATGCTGCAAATGTAAATGTCATCACTAAAGAAGCTGATGTTCTCAGACTGCTGGATCCAAGCACTTTAAAAAAAAAGTTGAATGGAAAGAAAAAATGTGGTAGACAAAGGAGAAACTAAGCAGATTCAAGAATTTGTGTAGATTCACAAAGATTGGACTGCAGCTGGAGTCAGTGCTTCAAGAGCCTCCACACACAGACGTCTCGTCTCCATGGGCTACAACTGACTCATTTAACACAAATGTGTTGGTGCGCTTGACTGACCAGCAAACTCCTGACTTTGTTCAATTTAATGTCAAATTCTTTGAGATAGTGAATTGTTTTTTTTGTTAAATGTGAGCCAAAATCATCAAAATTAAAAGAAAGAAACACTTGAAATATATCAGTCTGTGTGTAATGAATCTATATAATAGACAAGTTTCAGTTTTTGTATCGAATTACTAAAATAAATCAACTTTTAATTGATATTCTAATTTATTGAGATGTACCTGTGTGTGTATGTATTGGGATGGAGGAGGGTCTTTAAAGTCCCCAGCTGAAAAATAATGCAAATGTTTGGAACGTATTTAACACACAAATAAGTCAAAACAATACATCTTTCTACAAGATTATGTTTTAACAGTGGGCCGGTTAATTCACAACTCTGCACCAATCCACCTCTTAACCCTGTCATTATGACGTCACAGCGATAGAAACCATAATTATTGTAGAGAAGTGCTGTAGAACAGAGAGCTGCATCACAGACTGGAATCTCATACAGTAAGAATGAATTAATCACTAAAGCAAGAAGCCCAATTTACACAATTCAACACATCTCCTTTCACTGTGTTTTCGTGCAAATTCTACGGGGAAAAAACAAAAGCATAAACGGTTCAAGTAAAAGCTTAACAACTGCATAGCCAGTCTTTTCTCACGATGTCCAGCTTTTATATTTTGGAATTTGTACAGTTTGCTGCAGTTTGTGAGATCTTACTAGAGCGCTTTCTGACCATCTAATCAAATGATGTGAGAATGGCAATGTTTTGGAAGCGTTCTTAGATGGCCTTGGTGACTCCAGCTCACAGTCTGTTTGGTTAAAGCAACATGGATTTGAATCTATATGATGACAGTTTATTAGGTCATCCTCTGTTATCAGAGCTGGTGGTGCAGACTAGTTCCAAGTCAAGTCAAGAAGCTTTTATTGTCATTTCAACCACATATATCTGACGCAGTACACAGTGAAATGAAACTACGTTTCTCCAGAACCCTGATGCTACATAAAACAACATAAAGCTACATAACAGAAAATACAGATTTAAGGACTGTAAGTGTCCTCACCACATAAAGTGCATTGTGTAAAACCTGGTGAAAACAGAGCAAAGACAACACAAGATGGTGTAGGACAAATACACAAAACACAAAATCGCTCCACCAGTAAACCTGCTGTATATTACACAGTGTGGTGTGTAAAAGAGAACTGATTACAGGAGTGAACATGTAATTGAACAAACTGTTCTGTGTATTGAGGAGCCTGGTGGCTTGAGGGAAGAAACAGTTGCACAGTCTGGATCTGAGGCCCGAATGTTTCAAAACCGCTTTCCTGATGGCAGGAGGGTGACGGGTGTGTGTGTGAGGGGTGTGTGGGGTCGTCCACAATGCTGTTGGCTTTGCGGATGCAGCATGTGGTGTAAATGTCCGAGATAGAGGGGTGAGACTCAGATGATCTTCTCAGCTGTCCTCACTATCCTTCGTAAGGCCATGCGATCTGAGACGGTTCATTTCCCAAACCACACTGTTAAAAATGTTCCCGTTAAAAAACAGTGAAGAACTGGCAGCACGGTTTCCAGCAACTTACTGTAAAATTAAGTGTCTTATTGTTGGTGAAATTTACAGTTGGCTACTGTTTTTGCTAATACAACATAACACTGTTTATACATTAAAATATATTTCTAAAAATATAATTAGCAGTTTTTTTTAAACCTTGTGATTTAAGAAATTGTCCCAGTTTAACTACAAAACACCACATTACTACCATGTATAAATGTACTCTTTAACAGTAGTAACATAGCTTCAAAGAGTTGTTTCAAAACATTTCTTTTTTTTTTAATAAACTGTCTTAGTACAAAACCTAAATAACATTAAAGAAAATAACACAGATTCTTATTTATAGAACATTTGTATAAAATAAAAACAATGTCAACTAAAAGCCCAAAGCTTATTACAGGCATGGAAATACATCCAAATGTAAAAAGAAAGACAGAGTGAATGACAGAAAACATTCACGGATATACAGTATTTTTGAGTGAATATGCATGTGTGTGATGTGAGTGTGTGTATGCAATGTTTGTGTGTGGTATGTGGTGTGTATTACTTATATAAAGTCCCACTTACAATCTATGAATTTTTAAGTAGACTGGCGACACGTCCGCTTTGATACTCCTACAGCCTTGTGCTCTTTTCCGGATGTATCCCAATTAACCGCCTGAAAAACAAATGTGTGTGTTTAGAACTAGAGAGGAGGGGAAATGATTACTCACAGAGAACATATAGCAAAGTATATTCCTGTATAAAGAGCAGTTTTTATTCCGGAAAGAAAACAAGCTACAGCACGGAGATCTTTTGGGCAAAAAGTAAAACACAATAACACCGATATATAAGGGTTTTTTTCTAATGCTGGAGGCTTCACGTATTTCAGAAAAGCAGCGGAAAACACCAGTCATTTTAGTGTGATACAAAGACAATGTGATTTCAGTGCAATGGAGTTTAAAAAATTAACTTTACAGAAGGATTATCACATATTTTGCTGAATGAAACTCACCCGGTAATTGGGAATAATTGAACCTGAGTCTGAAATCCAGCTGCACAACACAGTGATGCATTTGGCGTATTAATCACTGAAAATGAGCAAATAAAAAATCGATTCACTTCCAATATCCACCACACATTAGCTGCCATAGCAAATGTAATGAATTTTGTCACGCAAACAAAAGGGAACTCACCTGTTAATGTTATGAAGACGGATAAAAGTCCCCACGTGCTCACTGCAGTTTATAAAAATACTGTATAGTAATGTTTAATTTTCTTTGAGTAAAAAATACAGCAAAATGCCGTTATATTGTGTCTACATCATTTTACAACAACAATAAAACAGTAATGTACTGCTTTTAAACATAACATTATTATACTGTTGAAATTCTGCTGTAAATTAACAGCAATTTCTAACAGTGCAGGACTCCAATTCAGGAAGTCCAGGATCCAAATACAGAGGGAGGTGTTAAGACTCAGTAGGTTCAGCTTCTCAATCGGGTGCTGAGGGATGATTGTGTTGAATGCTGAGCTAAAGTCTATGAACAGCATTTGTACATATGAGTCTTGTTGTCCAGGTGGGTGAGGGCCAGATGAATGGTCGTGGAGATGGCATCATCTGTGGAGCAGTTTGGACGATACGTGAACTGATTCACTCCAGTGAGCGTGGAAGCTGGGTCTTGATGTGCCTCATGATGA
>NC_060905.1:0-10000 GCF_014805685.1 Silurus meridionalis | reverse complement strand
ACTTCTCATTTAATCCCCATGGATCCAGTTCTTTTCAGCTTGTCTTCGGGCATTCCGGGACCAGTTTCTGTTGTGTTGAAGTCCCATGAATCTTATTTCTTTAAAACCATGTTTTAGGTGCTGTACGATGTGTGCCTCCTTTCCCTTCCTGATATTATAAAAATGTTGAGTCATTCTCATTGATAGAGCATTTCCCGTTTTCCCTACATATTGTAAATTGCATTTATTACAATAAATTAAATAAACACAATTGGAAACTCGTGGACTTAGGTTGGGTCTGATTACAAAAATGTCCTAGGTGTTAGGATGACTAACATGGCGTTTGGGTCGAAATGTATGCGTTGTCCCCTTTCGAGTTTTATCTGTCCACATTGAAAGTAACTTACTTTTAACTAATAAGTCCTTTAAATTGCAATTTTTCTTATAGGCCGAAATGACTCTGTATCCATGCAAAATTTCCCCTTCAGTCATGAATTTGTCAAAATTTTCTTTGATTCTCCTGTTTAAAAGTGTACTACTAGTCGAGAATGTGGATACAAGAGGGAAAATTTGAGTGTTTTCTGATGGGGTCTGTTTATTCTGCTTTATGAAGGTCAGGAATCTTTTTAGGCAAACCCTTAGAAAAGACCGGGAATATCCCCTTTGCTTGAGCGACCCAAATAGGATTTTGGTGGCTTTCCAAAAATCCTCAGCCCTAGAGCATATCCTATGGAATCTCAGCAGTTGAGACTTTACAATGCCTTTAAAGGTGTGTTTTGGGTGAAAGCTCTCCTTATGTAGAAGTGCGTTGGTGTCTGTGTCCTTAAAGTAGACCCTAACTTGTAATTGTTGGGTTTCTCAGAAATCTTCCGCTTTGAATGTGATTGTGTCCAAGAAGCTAATTTCAGATGAGTGTATGGTGTACTTGACCCGTATGGATTTATTAAACTGGTTGAGATGGTTAATACATTTTTCAAATTCCGGTTTGGACTCAGTCCAGACACCCCAGATGTCATCCAAGAATCTGTAATAGTGTAGAGGTTTAACAGGCCAGGCAGCTAGTGCTTCCTCCTCCCATTTTGCCATGAAAATGTTGGCGTAAGAGGGAGCAAATCGTTTGCCCATAGCTGTTCCTTTAATTTGTAAGAAGTGTTCTGAAATGAACTCAAAATCATTACGCACCAAATTGATTTTTAACAAATCCAATAGATATTTGTCAGGTCTGTTTCTACTGGGGTATCTGGTGAACCATTCCCGGAGGCTTCGATTCCTACTGATGTATCTATGTTGGTGTATAAGCTGTCTATGTCTATGGTGAACAATAGACAGTGTACAGGTAAGTGCAGTGTTCGAATTTTGTCCACGAAGTCGTAAGTGTCCTTAATGTAACTAGGGTGTCGGGTACTGAGGGGGTTCAGGAAGTGTTCAATATATTCCGCTGTAGCATATGTGTCGCTACCGCAGTTGGAGACAATGGGCCGGCCCGGGGGCATTTTGAATGGGATGCTCCATGTTTTAGGGTCCTTATGGATCTTGGGAAGGAGGTAAAAAAGTCTATGCCGTGGATTGTCCGGTCTCAACAGGTAAGTGAATTGCCTTTGGTTTATAAAACCATCTTCATTAAATTTTACTGGTATTTTCCTAATCACTGGGCCTGTTGTTTGGAATAAAGGTTCGTCTAGTTTCCGATAGTAGCACGACTGATTTAATTGACGGTAAGCTTATATATAGGATGCTCTATCCTTAATTACTACTGCACTGCCTTTATCTGCCGGTGTAATGATCACGTTTATGTTCTTTTGGAGCTGGGTTAAAGCCCGTTTTTCCGTGATAGTAAGGTTTTGTTTTTGCAAATATTTCCACGAAAGGTTTTTAAATGCATATCTATCGGCCCTGATTACTTTTCTGACCTGATTAGGGACCTGGGACAGACTAGGGGTCCACACGGCTTTTGGAGTGAAGGGAAGAGGCTCTGCTCCTCCCCGTATCTGAAATAAGACAATAACAACAGTTTTCTGTGATACAGTTGCATGTCGAGTTGTTTTTTCGTATCCCTGTTAATTTTTGGTGTGGGGATAAACGCTAAGCCCTTGTTTAAAACCTCGTATTGGTCTTTTGTTGGTCTGAACTGTTCCTCTAACATCACTCCGGTAGGCCTGAACTGTTCCTCTAACATCACTCCGGTAGGCCTGAACTGTTCCTCTAACATCACTCCGGTAGGCCTGAACTGTTCCTCTAACATCACTCCGGTAGGCCTGAACTGTTCCTCTAACATCACTCCGGTAGGCCTGAACTGTTCCTCTAACATCACTCCGGTAGGCCTGAACTGTTCCTCTAACATCACTCCGGTAGGCCTGAACTGTTCCTCTAACATCACTCCGGTAGGCCTGAACTGTTCCTCTAACATCACTCCGGTAGGCCTGAACTGTTCCTCTAACATCACTCCGGTAGGCCTGAACTGTTCCTCTAACATCACTCCGGTAGGCCTGAACTGTTCCTCTAACATCACTCCGGTAGGCCTGAACTGTTCCTCTAACATCACTCCGGTAGGCCTGAACTGTTCCTCTAACATCACTCCGGTAGGCCTGAACTGTTCCTCTAACATCACTCCGGTAGGCCTGAACTGTTCCTCTAACATCACTCCGGTAGGCCTGAACTGTTCCTCTAACATCACTCCGGTAGGCCTGAACTGTTCCTCTAACATCACTCCGGTAGGCCTGAACTGTTCCTCTAACATCACTCCGGTAGGCCTGAACTGTTCCTCTAACATCACTCCGGTAGGCCTGAACTGTTCCTCTAACATCACTCCGGTAGGCCTGAACTGTTCCTCTAACATCACTCCGGTAGGCCTGAACTGTTCCTCTAACATCACTCCGGTAGGCCTGAACTGTTCCTCTAACATCACTCCGGTAGGCCTGAACTGTTCCTCTAACATCACTCCGGTAGGCCTGAACTGTTCCTCTAACATCACTCCGGTAGGCCTGAACTGTTCCTCTAACATCACTCCGGTAGGCCTGAACTGTTCCTCTAACATCACTCCGGTAGGCCTGAACTGTTCCTCTAACATCACTCCGGTAGGCCTGAACTGTTCCTCTAACATCACTCCGGTAGGCCTGAACTGTTCCTCTAACATCACTCCGGTAGGCCTGAACTGTTCCTCTAACATCACTCCGGTAGGCCTGAACTGTTCCTCTAACATCACTCCGGTAGGCCTGAACTGTTCCTCTAACATCACTCCGGTAGGCCTGAACTGTTCCTCTAACATCACTCCGGTAGGCCTGAACTGTTCCTCTAACATCACTCCGGTAGGCCTGAACTGTTCCTCTAACATCACTCCGGTAGGCCTGAACTGTTCCTCTAACATCACTCCGGTAGGCCTGAACTGTTCCTCTAACATCACTCCGGTAGGCCTGAACTGTTCCTCTAACATCACTCCGGTAGGCCTGAACTGTTCCTCTAACATCACTCCGGTAGGCCTGAACTGTTCCTCTAACATCACTCCGGTAGGCCTGAACTGTTCCTCTAACATCACTCCGGTAGGCCTGAACTGTTCCTCTAACATCACTCCGGTAGGCCTGAACTGTTCCTCTAACATCACTCCGGTAGGCCTGAACTGTTCCTCTAACATCACTCCGGTAGGCCTGAACTGTTCCTCTAACATCACTCCGGTAGGCCTGAACTGTTCCTCTAACATCACTCCGGTAGGCCTGAACTGTTCCTCTAACATCACTCCGGTAGGCCTGAACTGTTCCTCTAACATCACTCCGGTAGGCCTGAACTGTTCCTCTAACATCACTCCGGTAGGCCTGAACTGTTCCTCTAACATCACTCCGGTAGGCCTGAACTGTTCCTCTAACATCACTCCGGTAGGCCTGAACTGTTCCTCTAACATCACTCCGGTAGGCCTGAACTGTTCCTCTAACATCACTCCGGTAGGCCTGAACTGTTCCTCTAACATCACTCCGGTAGGCCTGAACTGTTCCTCTAACATCACTCCGGTAGGCCTGAACTGTTCCTCTAACATCACTCCGGTAGGCCTGAACTGTTCCTCTAACATCACTCCGGTAGGCCTGAACTGTTCCTCTAACATCACTCCGGTAGGCCTGAACTGTTCCTCTAACATCACTCCGGTAGGCCTGAACTGTTCCTCTAACATCACTCCGGTAGGCCTGAACTGTTCCTCTAACATCACTCCGGTAGGCCTGAACTGTTCCTCTAACATCACTCCGGTAGGCCTGAACTGTTCCTCTAACATCACTCCGGTAGGCCTGAACTGTTCCTCTAACATCACTCCGGTAGGCCTGAACTGTTCCTCTAACATCACTCCGGTAGGCCTGAACTGTTCCTCTAACATCACTCCGGTAGGCCTGAACTGTTCCTCTAACATCACTCCGGTAGGCCTGAACTGTTCCTCTAACATCACTCCGGTAGGCCTGAACTGTTCCTCTAACATCACTCCGGTAGGCCTGAACTGTTCCTCTAACATCACTCCGGTAGGCCTGAACTGTTCCTCTAACATCACTCCGGTAGGCCTGAACTGTTCCTCTAACATCACTCCGGTAGGCCTGAACTGTTCCTCTAACATCACTCCGGTAGGCCTGAACTGTTCCTCTAACATCACTCCGGTAGGCCTGAACTGTTCCTCTAACATCACTCCGGTAGGCCTGAACTGTTCCTCTAACATCACTCCGGTAGGCCTGAACTGTTCCTCTAACATCACTCCGGTAGGCCTGAACTGTTCCTCTAACATCACTCCGGTAGGCCTGAACTGTTCCTCTAACATCACTCCGGTAGGCCTGAACTGTTCCTCTAACATCACTCCGGTAGGCCTGAACTGTTCCTCTAACATCACTCCGGTAGGCCTGAACTGTTCCTCTAACATCACTCCGGTAGGCCTGAACTGTTCCTCTAACATCACTCCGGTAGGCCTGAACTGTTCCTCTAACATCACTCCGGTAGGCCTGAACTGTTCCTCTAACATCACTCCGGTAGGCCTGAACTGTTCCTCTAACATCACTCCGGTAGGCCTGAACTGTTCCTCTAACATCACTCCGGTAGGCCTGAACTGTTCCTCTAACATCACTCCGGTAGGCCTGAACTGTTCCTCTAACATCACTCCGGTAGGCCTGAACTGTTCCTCTAACATCACTCCGGTAGGCCTGAACTGTTCCTCTAACATCACTCCGGTAGGCCTGAACTGTTCCTCTAACATCACTCCGGTAGGCCTGAACTGTTCCTCTAACATCACTCCGGTAGGCCTGAACTGTTCCTCTAACATCACTCCGGTAGGCCTGAACTGTTCCTCTAACATCACTCCGGTAGGCCTGAACTGTTCCTCTAACATCACTCCGGTAGGCCTGAACTGTTCCTCTAACATCACTCCGGTAGGCCTGAACTGTTCCTCTAACATCACTCCGGTAAGGACAAACTGTTCGCTTTGAATCAAAAGACTGGTGTTTTAAAGGAAAGAAATCTATCAAATTGTTGCATCACAATTGTTTAATTTATTGACTGTTGAATTTTGTCCACGAAGTCGTAAGTGTCCTTAATGTAACTAGGGTGTCGGGTACTGAGGGGGTTCAGGAAGTGTTCAATATATTCCGCTGTAGCATATGTGTCGCTACCGCAGTCGGAGACAATGGGGCGGCCCGGGGGCATTTCGAACGGGATGCTCCATGTTTTAGGGTCCTTATGGATCTTGGGAAGGAGGTAAAAAAGTCTCTGCCGTGGATTGTCCGGTCCCAACAGGTAAGTGAATTGCCTTTGGTTTATAAAACCATCTTCTTTCAATCTTACTAGTATTCTCCTAATCTCTGGGCCTGTTGTTCGAATAGAGGTTCGTCTAGTTTCGATAGTAGCACGACTGATTTAGTTGGCGATAAGCTTCCTGAATATAGGATGCTCTATCCATAATTACTACCGCACTGCCTTTATCTGCCGGTTTAATGATCACGTTTCGGTTCTTTTGGAGCTGGGTTAAAGCCCGTTTGTCCGCGATAGTAAGGTTTTGTTTTGCAAATATTTCCACGAAAGGTTTTTAAATGCATATCTATCGGCCCTGATTACTTTTCTGACCTGATTAGGGACCTGGGACAGACTAGGGGTCCACACGGCTTTTGGAGTGAAGGGAAGAGGCTCTGTTCCTCCCCTGTATCTGAAATAAGACAGTAACAACAGTCTTCTGTGATACAGTTGCATGTCGAGACAGAGTTGTTTTTTCATGTCCCTGTTCATTTTTGGTGTGGGGATAAACGCTAAGCCCTTGTTTAAAACCTCGTATTGGTCTTTTGTTGGTCTGAAGTGTTTCGAAAGATTTATCACTTCAAGACCTTTCTGTAGTCCCTTCTTCGGGTTTACAGGGCTTTGAAGTTTAGGTGGTTACACCAGTGTTCCAACATCGCTTTGGCACAATTTGGCGTCCAGTGAATTTGATCCTGGCTGACTTGGAACTGGATATCTGGTAACAGAGGTAAGTATGGCATGTTCCTTTGAATGTGTGCATTTAACCCCATTAACACCGTCTTTTCTTCCTTTTTTAGGTTTTGGCTGTAATTTATCAGGGGGATCCATATAGCAGCTCTAGGAAACCGAGATTTTGTTGCCTTTATGGTCCTTTGGAGTTGTTTCACAGCCGTCTCCCTCTGTTTTTGTCCCCTGTGGTTTATACCAAATGCCAGAATAATTATATCCACCTCAGTTTGTGTGCTGGCTCTAGAAATGAATGCCTCTGCATGCCTGAATGTGGCCCCTGGGTAACTATCAATTTGTAGGTCCTCCAGGTCATATGGAGGAATCCTACTCAAATTTGAGTCACCCACAATACACCACTTTTTTCTGGCACATTTTTCTAGAAACATTTAAATGTCTGGTAGCTGGCATTACAATTGGGGTCAATTGGGGCCCAGGTAGAGGGCTTTGCTCTACATCCTGATCAGAGATGCATAGCAGGGAGTCCACCGATAGATCACCGGCTGTGGCTATTTGGATGTTCTGGTCAGTTTCCTGGTCGAGTTGGGGATTGTATGTTTCAGGGTGTACCATTACAATTTGTGGCAGTTCCTTATGAACAGTATTTCGGGGCTTGGGAATGGCTACTGGAGTAGTTAACTCAGTTTCCCCTTGGGGTGTTGGACATACACTAATTGAGAAAATATCAGAGATGTCATCCACATTCACTATGACCGGATTTAGCCTTTTAGGTACTGTTTGATGAACCGACCTAATGGATCTTTTGGGGGCTCTCTGTGGGAGTGGTGTAGGTGATGGAAAGTTGTATTGCTGAGGGGATGTTGTAAATGGGCTTGGTGGAGGGGAGTGGCCATTACTACTAAGGGGAAGAGATTCTGTGGCATTTGGCATGTCCTCAATTCCTTCCTGAAGGCCCCTGTCAACCGGTGGAAGGGCTTGATTTGCTTGGGAGGCTAGCGAGGTGAGCAGTGTCTTTACTTGCTCAATAGGCTGTGTCATATGTCTTTTTTTAAATTTGTTTTGGTACCATTTTGTGGCAATTGCAAAAGCTGATTACCAGTCGTCCACCATCAGATCAGTCAGACCTTCTCCCTCCTCAACAATGCACTGTGCATAATGGTCCTGCAAAATTAACCTGTTTGTGTAGACCCAGTTCTTTGCATTTCCCTCTATCAAGGTTTTGGTTGGGGTGTCATTTTGGCTGGTTTAATCACGGTTGTCAGATAGTGTGTTAGATGTGAAAATGTGACTGGCTCAGTGTTTTGATCATGCACGACCTTTTGGTGATGGTGAGATCTTAGAAGTTCAAATACTTTTTTTTGTAAACAAACTGAATTTTTTATAATTTGGGTCCTGTTCCTTGTGAGTGCGTAATGTCTGTCTTGGTGGTTCAGTCCTTTGGTTCCGAGCACAGTGCACTTTACATTTCATATTTTTTTCATATTTATTTCATATTTTTATATTCTTATTTTTATACCACACCATTCCGCACAAGGACACTTTACACCACACCTTACTGCACACGGACACTCATTGACACTTTACACCACACCAGACCGCACACTGACACTTTATGGACAATCAAAAACCATGCCTAACTTGTTTACTGTTGTTTACTGTTTAACTGCACACTGCCATAAGCATTTTTTGTGTATATATATATATATATATATATATATATATAAATATATATATATATATATATATATATATATATATATATATATATATTTATATATTTTTATATCCTTATTTATCTGCCTTCTTTTCTTATTATATTTTTCTTTTTAAATTTTGATATTATATTTATAATTTTTATTCTCCTTTTCACCCCATTTTATTCCCTCATGCCGGACCATCGTTAAAAGCATTTCACTGCATGTTGTACCTTGTATGTATGTGTATGTGACAAATAAAATTTAATTTGATTTGATTTGATTTGTGTTATCAAATTAAATCAAATCAAATCGTGACCAAATAACACCAAATTGTGTTAGGGATAGAAATTTGGGTTAGGGTTAGAGTTTAGGGTTAGGGTTAGAGCAGGGGTGTCCAAAGTTTTTTTGGTGAGGGCCAAATACAGAAAAATAAGCAAAGGCCCGGGCCACACACAAGAGGTGACATATTGACACATGATTACTGTGTGTATTTCTAACTCACCTATAATGTGAAGAACATTGCTCTCAGTGGGAGCAGTGATGCTGTCCTTTGGATTGAAGGATGGCTGGGATGTCAGGAGAAAGTTTGGTGGTTGAGACACGAAGGACTTCACAGAGATGGCTATCGGTCATTCTGGATCTCAGTCTGCTTTTGTTCTGATTTAACAGAGAAAATGTTTGTTCACATATGTATGTTGAGCCGAACAGGCTCATCATTCTTTTTGCGTGGGGTCTCATCAGAGGAAACTTGGCATGATCCAAACTCTGATAGAAGTCAGGAGGAGAGAAGCTGATGTTGACTCTTCAGAGAATCATCACATTGCATTTCAATCAGTTCTAACTGCATACTCTCCTCCACTTCTTCTGCATCCACCAGGAAGGGGGTCGAGAACAGCTTGATTTGTTTTTCAATGACAGAAAAATCTTGAAAATGCTGGTTGAATTCTGTCAGGAGAGATGTAATTACAGAAGCATATTTCTCCTTTTTAGCAGAAAGGTCTGCCTTTGGAAAAGCAGACTTGATTTCAGACAGCGCAGGGAAGTGTGCAGCATTAAAGCTTCGTAGTTTTGTCTCAAACAGGCCGAGCTTTACACAGAAGGCTTTCATGTGCGCATACAGGTGTGACAGGTGTGCTTGAATTTCTGTGTTCGTTCGGCACCTGTGTACGATGCGTAGCTCTGATGCTTGGTCTCAGTGCCGACGGACATTATACTCTTTCATCACGGCAACATCTTCATTGCAAATCAAACAGACACACTTTCTGTTGATTTCTTTAAAGAAATATTCATTTTCCCACCGTGTTTGAAATCTTCTACACTCACTTGCTATCTTGCGTTTCTTCGGTGCTGCCATTGCTGGTGACTCGTGGTAAATATTTTTCTTTGCTTAATTTTGTTTAGTGGAGAAGCACCTTTTCTGTGACTGGCTCCATCTAGTGTTGAAACTGAGAAGTGCAACAGAGTTGAGCTCAAGCGCCATGTGCGGGCCATATTCAATTATATTTTCAGAATTTGCTGCTGGCTGATAAAAACTGACCCGCGGGCCGCAGTTTGGACACCCCTGGGTTAGAGGGTTAGGGTTAGGGTTAGAGGGTTAGGGTTAGGGTTAGCCCTAACCCTAACCCTAACCCATATTCAATTATATTTTCAGAATTTGCTGCTGGCCAATAAAAACTGACCCGCGGGCCGCAGTTTGGACACCCCTGGGTTAGAGGGTTAGGGTTAGGGTTGGGGTTAGGGTTGGGGTTAGGGTTGGGGTTAGGGTTGAGGTTAGGGTTGGGGTTAGGGTTAGGGTTAGGGTTAGGGTTAGGGTTAGGGTTGGGGTTAGGGTTAGGGTTAGGGTTAGGGTTGAGTTAGGGGTTAGGGTTAGGGTTGGGGTTAGGGTTAGGGTTAGG